>NW_025727458.1:0-85374 GCF_021461385.2 Schistocerca piceifrons | reverse complement strand
CGATCGATACAAAGACACACAATAACAAACACAAACGAAGCAGCTCCACACACAGCCAGCCACATGACACGTTTCCTTTCCTTCTCCCCTCCCAGCCACATCACGTCGCTCAAACGGAAAGAAAGAAAGAAACAAACAAACAAACAAACAAACAAACAAACGAACAACACAGCGCACACACACGCAGCAACAACAACAACAACACAGACTCTTTCGCACTTTTCAACTTCCGAACAGTGTGGTGGCCCTGAAAAGGGCCGTTTTCTAGTCTCTCCCACCCACAAGCACGGCCGCGGGAAGGCCAGCGCCCGCTGCGACGCAGCCTAACCGCCGAAACCGTACAGGGTGCGCCCCCTGCCTCTTCAGGGCGTACACCACGTCCATGGCCGTCACAGTCTTGCGCTTGGCGTGCTCAGTGTACGTCACCGCGTCGCGGATCACGTTCTCCAGGAACACCTTCAGCACCCCGCGGGTCTCCTCGTAGATCAGACCAGAGATGCGCTTCACGCCGCCCCTGCGAGCCAGGCGGCGGATGGCGGGCTTCGTGATGCCCTGGATGTTGTCGCGCAACACCTTGCGGTGCCGCTTGGCGCCACCCTTGCCGAGCCCCTTTCCTCCCTTGCCGCGGCCTGTCATCCTTCCTTCCTCGGGCAAAGCAAAACGTGCACAAACAGCAGCTGCAGCGGCTGGCGAGTCGGCTACGGTCTGCGCCCAGCGCGCCCGCCGCCCCCCTATATAGACTCTGGCCCGCCCTCCCCCCACCACGCGCAACCGAGGGCATATAAGCGCAGCACGGAGGCGCGCGGGCCCGTTGTCAAGGCAGCACCGGACGCCGCGCCGCACCTAACCTCCACGCACGCCGCTCCGCTACCGCCAACGCTACCGCCATGGCCCGCACAAAGCAAACGGCCCGCAAGTCCACCGGCGGAAAGGCGCCGCGCAAACAGCTCGCCACCAAGGCGGCGAGGAAGAGCGCGCCCGCCACCGGAGGCGTCAAGAAGCCCCACCGCTACAGGCCGGGCACCGTCGCCCCTGCGAGAAATCAGGCGCTACCAGAAGAGCACAGAGCTGCTCATCCGCAAGCTGCCATTCCAGCGCCTAGTGCGCGAGATCGCCCAGGACTTCAAGACCGACCTGCGCTTCCAGAGCTCCGCAGTCATGGCCCTGCAGGAGGCCAGCGAGGCCTACCTCGTCGGCCTCTTCGAAGACACCAACCTGTGCGCAATCCACGCCAAGCGCGTCACCATCATGCCCAAGGACATCCAGCTCGCGCGCCGCATCCGCGGCGAGCGCGCCTAAACCGCGCCGCGGCACCGCACCGCACAAACAAAAACGGCCCTTTTCAGGGCCACTAACATCTCTCCGTCGCGAGCAAACTTTGTCGGTCGCCTGCCTCTCGCCCCGCAACCCAAAAACAAAAACCACCACTTCCCGTCCGTCCGCCACACACACCCGCTCACTCTGCCTGCCTGCTAGCAGCGCGCAACAATCACACATCATCCCTCCCCGGCGCTCAAAGCGCACAATACCCAACGGCCGACGTCACACCGCACGGGTGGCTGGCCGGCCGCCGCTTTCGTTTCGAAAACAAAAAAAACCCGCACTCCACTCCGACGGCCAACGGCCAGGCAGGCGCGCTCGCTCGCTCTACACGCCACCGAAATCCCCGCCGACTCCTTCCACATCTCAACGTGCCCCCCGTTGCAAAACATAACACACACAAAGAAACAAAACAAAGACCAGACACGACTAGACAAGACACACATCCGAGAAGAACGAACGCAGGCAAGCCAACCAACGTATTCAAACAAAACAACGTGACAGAAAACCAACCGTCGGCCGCCGCCACAAACACGGCGACAATCAACCACGACAACAACAACACCGCTTACCGCTACCGCCGCCCACACCCGCCACCGACCCCGCAATCAAACCACCACGGCACGCAAACAGCATCCCACGGGCATACAGACAGACACCCACACCAAACGCAACACGACAATCAAAACCTTCCCCGACGTGCTTTGATGGCCCTGAGAAGGGCCGTTTTGGGCCGCGCGTCTCTTGCGCGCCACTAGACGACGACGGGGGGTGGGGACGACGGGGTCAAGCGCCAAACCCTTCCTTTCCCATCTCTTTCTCCTCTACTCTACTCTACTTCTTCTTCTTGGGCGAAGCCTTCGCCTTAGACGGCGTCGTCGCCTTCTTCGGGCGCGGCGCCTTCGGCTTCTTCGTCGGAACCTTGGCGGCCTTCTTCGCCTTCGACGGCGACTTGGCCTTGGCCGGCTTGGCCGCAGCCGCCTTCTTCGCACCCGCGGGAGCGGCCGACGCCCGCAGACGCCTTCTTGGCGGCGCCCCGCCTTCCGACCGGTCGCCGCCTTCACGCCACCAGCCTTCTTTGCGCCGGCCGCACGGGCGCCCTTCTTCTCCTTGCTGGCCGGAGCGGCGCGCTTCTTCTTGGCACCGCCAGCACGAGCCTTGCCGCCCTCGGCCGCCCCCCCGCCGCCGGCGCCGGCAAGCTTGAACGAGCCGGACGCGCCCTTCCCCTTCGTCTGCACCAGCTCGCCCGCCACGACGGCCGACTTGAGGTACTTCTTGATAAACGGCGCCAGCTTCTCCGCGTCCAGCTTGTAGTGCGCGGCTATGTACTTCTTGATCGCCTGCAGCGACGACCCGCCGCGCTCCTTCAGACTCTTGATGGCGGCCGTCACCATCTCAGAGGTGCGCGGGTGCGCAGGCTTGGCGCGCGGCTTCTTCGCAGACGACGCAGACTTGGCCTTCTTCGTAGTGCCGGTGGCGGCGGGTGCCGCAGCAGTCTCGTTCGTAGCCGCCTGATCTGCCATTTCGACGACGCGCGTAACACACAGCGAGAGCGAGAGCGAGAGCGAGCGGGACGGCAGGCACGCAAGCACAGCACAGCACGGCAGAGCAGAGCAGAGAATCACAAGGGCCCAGCCAGTGTCGCGGGCGGGCGCGGACGGCCGAGAGAGCGGCCGCCACTCTGCGCGCCGCCGCGCCGCGCCTCCCGCGCTTGCTACCGCCCAACGTCCGACAGCCTGTGCGGAGCAGCCCCAAAGCTGCGCCACAACCGCCCGCGCCTTTCAAACCACCGAGGATGGGGCTACACACAGCCACACCACAGTCGCCAACCAGTCGCCACGGCAGCGCCGCAAACCACGGCCAAACTGCAGCTACCGCGCGCTACAGCCTGGGTCGGCCCGCCGAGAATCGCCGCCCCCGCCCAAATGCCGCCCCCACAGCCCCAGCCGACGACCCGCCACAATGGCCAAACCTTCGGCAAAACTCCCACACCGTCGCCGCGGCAGCCCGGCCAGCGCGGCCGGCGCCACAGCCACACAAGCCGAGGCGTGCGGCGATGACGGCCGTGCAAACGCGCCTCCGCCGCCCCATCGCCTTCCGTCGCCCTCCCGCCGTTTCCCGATCGGCCCGCAGCCGTCGGGCCACATCGCGCGCCGTCCTCCTCCTCTCGCCCGCCAACATTCACAGCCGTTTCTCAACAATTGCCCGCCGCAAACGGACGCCGCCTGCGCAACAGGCGCCGCCGCCCCTCGCCGCTTCCGACCCAACCCCTCGACCGAGGCAAACCGCAATCCGAATCTACAGACCAACCCAATCTGCCGTCAGCACACACGACAGCCGACCTTACACGTTGCGCGTTACACATTACGTTTACACGTCTAGGTTAGGTTCGGTTAGGTTAGGTGGACGTGGGTTAGGTTAAGGGGACTTGGGTTAGGTTAAGCGTCAAACTTAGGTTAAGCATTCAAACACGTCAGGCGTCAGAGGTTAGGTTAGGTTAGGTTAGGTTAGGTTAGGTTAGGTTAGGTTACGTTAGGTTACGTTACACGTTAGGTTAAGGGGTCAGTGCTAGGTTAAGAAGCGTCAAACGTAGGTTAAAAAAGCGTTCAAAACGTGAGGCGTGAGCCGCCGGACAGCTTACCTTACGTAGACGTTTGGGGCTCACAGGCTGAGCTCACCTCACCACACCACAGGTTAGGTTCGGTTCGGTTCGCTCGGCTCAGCGTAAAGCGCCGAGGTCAGGGTTACGTTCGTTCACCTTCGGGCGCCACACTTTCGGTTGAAAGGTCGCGACGGGACGACGTCGGCAGGCACCGCCGCAAACGGACAAAAACGTACAGACGACGTCGAAAACCGCCGACAGACGGGGGAGCAGCACGACCACGACCAGATACCGAGCGCGAACGAGACGCACGCGAACCACCCCCACCGGCCAAAGGGCACCACACAACAACCCAGAGCACCACGTGTCGACACCACAGCAACCCGCCGCTCACGCGACATGGCTGGCACCGAAGGGCAACCGCCCGCAACTGCGCTTTCCGCGCCGGCCCGGATGCACGTCGTGCTACAACAACACCACTACCGTACACAGCCGCTGTTCACAACATCACTATCATGCGCGCCCGCGGCTCGCCGCCGTCGCAGTCGCAGCCCCAACGCCAGCACTTTTGCACCACCATTCACACGCACCGCAACACAGCTCGCCGACACAGCCGAACAAAACAAACACCACACAACAACAGCAACAACGCCGCCGCCTCTACTCGTGCCGGCGACCCACCCCGCCGATGGCGCACCTTTCGCCAGCCGGCAATCGACACACACGCACGCACCCACCCACCCCCCGGGGCCCAGTGCAAAAAAAAAACACACAAAAACAAAAACAAAAAAAAAACAACACAAACGACACGGGAAGCGCACACCGCCACTTCGCGCGCACGCCACCAACCAGTCGTCGTCTCAAAATAACAAACACAAACAAAATAAACTAACAACTAGGGCAACACAAAACAAAAACGCCTCGCACGAACCGCCCACAAAAAGGACAAGCACACGCACAGCCTCTGCTGACGACCACGACGCAGCGGCACGCTGCTCCTGTCCCGCGCCCCGCGCCCCGCGCCCCACTCGATTCACAACTCACGCGACACCGTCAACGACGGGCTCGCTTCCCGCAACCTACCACCTTTCCGCCACGACGCACAGCCCCAGCCCCACCCGACCCGACGACGCCCGTGGCAACGACTGCACTTTCACCACCGCCTCCCCCTTCCCCCCCAAAACACACACACACACACACACACACACACACACACAGCCAGCCAAAAACGCACTCGCGACCCACACATGCACGTGCATCGGCACACGCCAACCAGTCAACGTCGACAACCACACGCAAGGCTCGAAACGAAACCGGCGTCCTTCCACGTTGCCATCAAGCTACCTACACGACACAAGACACAAGGAACAAACACAACAGCCGGCCCCACTAATTCCCACTCTCACGCCGCAAAAAGCACACCGAAACCGCCAAACGCACGCACATTCCCCTTCGCACTGACACCGACCGGCTCGCTACCACACACCTCTCGGCAGCCGTTTCACGCCAATTCGCCACACCGCCCACACAGTCGACAAGCGCCCGCCCTGTACGGCACACGCAACGACGCAGCGCAGCAAAGGGCGCCCGCAACACATACCTCTCCTCTCTCTCCCTCTCCGCCGCCCGACGCGCCAACCGCCACGCCACACCGCCAGCCACTCGCAAATTGTGCACTGCCACCAGCCACACGTCCAACACGCCGCGCCGCCTCCGGCCACCCGCCAGGGGGCGCTCACGTCCGCGACAACAGCGCGGCCCGCCGGGCCGAACCGAACCGAACCGAGCCGCCGCTGCTCTGCACTCGGCACGGCCACACCCTGCTGCAGACCGGGCTCGTCTCTCTGTACGCGTCTGCCTGCGCATCAACACAACACGACCTTTTTTTTTTTTTTCTCTCTACCGCCATCCCTTCTTCTCGCGTTTTACTCGTTGTTGCAGCAGCGGCGCACACCTACACATCCACAGCCCCAGCCGAGCCGAGCCGGCCTCACCTCAGGGCCCGCCGCCAGCGTCTCCTCCTCGGGCACAGGTGCGGTGCTGTGGCCGCCCATCCAACCGCATTGCTGGCCGTCCAGCCGCCAGGCGTTCCCACTGCCGCGAGCCACGCCGCGCACCGACCCTGCTGCAGAAAACGAAGCATAGCCAGAGACCGACCGATACACAAAGCAAGCCGTCGCCTCGCCTCTTGTCCTTCCTGCCTTCCTTTCGCCCCCCCCCCCTCCTTTTTTTTTTTTTTATTTTGTTTTCTTCTTTCTTTCTTTCTTTGGCCCTCTCTCCTTCCCGCCCCATGGCGGTTACGGCACCGCCTGCAGCGGCAGATTTTTTGCGCCCACACGCCTACTCCTACCACCATTAACCTTGCCCTGCCCATCAACGTCGCAGTCGAACCGACGCTTGCCAACACACTGCCCACGTTCCTTTCTCTTTTCGGCCTACGCCCATTACGCGCCGCCGCCACAGCACCTTCCCTTCCCACAACACACCGACGTCATCACACGCACCCACAAACAGGGGCCACGACCGTGTTCCTCGCCCACTCCCATCCCGCACGGTACGCACATTCCCAACTACTACCGCGCACCCTCCCTTTCCAATCTGTGTGTCTCTGTGTCTGTGTCCTGTGTCCTGTCCGCGCGTGACGCCTCTCAACATCCGCCGTCCCCCGTCCCGTTTTCGCCCCCATGCCGTCGTCGCGCCGCCTCCTCCCCGTCCACCGCCGCCCCTGTCCGCCCCGCACCACACCATACACCGCTGCTTGTCCCGGCCGTTGCCACCAAAGGCGCCGACCGCAAACGCGCCACGCCGCAGCCCCCGTGCGTCTCGCTCGCTTGCATCTCCGTGCCGACGCTGCCTCTCTTCCCGCTCGCACTCGACCTCGACAACACAGTCTTTGGCTCCGCCACTGCGTGTTCCGGTGGTACGCACGCTGCAACACGTATGTATTCGTTACCAGAGCGATGGCGAGGCATGACAGCATCTCTGTCTGACCAGAGAGTTATTTATCGTTGCTAGTCGGCGCTTGGACCGCGCCAGACGACAGTAGTGGCACGCACCGGGTCGCCAGGAACAGTTGTTATATATATTGTAGCGCGAGTCGGGAGAGGTAGTAGTCGGTCGACAGTAGTAGCGGGTGGACGGTTGTACTGAGCGGGCGTCGGCGGCGTGCTCTGCTCGTCTCGCGACTCTGGTCACGGTTCGGGACGATGTATAGTATATTGTGTTATAATCAAAAGGTAGTGTGAAGCTGCATTGCGCAAATCTGATAACGTATGTTCATTGTACTTATTTTGTTCAACAACAAAAGCCCCACTATTACTTTTTTCTAAAGCAACTTTTGTCTTTTAACGAAAAACATTCACTTTTTAAAGACTACTTCCTATGGCATTTCCCTCCAAGGAGTGCAATTAATTACCAGCCAGCACTCATTCATTGCACACAGCTGTGTAAGGGGTATCTACAATTGAGGAGCGGATATAAATGCAACTTTTTTGTTTTTTTTTTTTTTTTTGTGTGTTGTAACCTCCCCGCAAAATTTAAAATAATGGACAATGTTATTTACGGATGCTAATGGACATTGCGCTAATTGTAACCTCGCCCACAATGAGAGGTATTGAAAATGGCAACAAAAATGTGAAATTCGCAATCCGACTCAAATATAAATTCTTCACAACATTTAAAGTCCGTTCAGTGACAAGAAACTTCAATTGAGCCGAAATATCGGTCTTTGGCCCTGTGCAAAACAATCAGAATTAAAGTCTTACCTCAGAATAAATGGATGTCACATTTCTGCTCTTGTTGTTGCGCAGCGCTTGGAGGAACTGCATTGCAAATAATAATATTCTCTTTTTTTGTGATTTTAGTGAAATTTTTCTTCAAAGAAGTGGAATGAAATGGGAAGTGCAACGAACTCTTTAGTTCAATAAAACATTACATTTTTGAAAAATGCTTTTGAAATAAAAATTATTTTTGGGGAACTTGTTGGAGAATTAATTACAATAAATATAATTTTTCATTATCTAATGATTATATTAATTAACAGTATACCTCCTTCACCATCTTGACCAGTGTTGCCGACCGCCTACATCACACAACCGCACTCGGCTGCTACTACTGACCGACCGCTCTGCATGACGACTATTAGCGTACTGCACGCGACGACTACTGACAGAGTACAGCCCTCAACTAGACAGAGCTACAGACTCGCAACGACTGACTGACTGACTGACTGACTGACTGAGAACCGCTCGCAACACTCGCGCGGTCCAGCGCAAACTCTCTGGTCACAGATGCTACAATGTCTCGCCATCGCTGCTATGTTACATACGTGTTTCAGTGTCTTTTTCATTGGGGTAACGATCTTTGGCTCTTTTTATTCTGAATACAGGGCCAAAGGTCAACGCTGCTGCCCTTATACAATTTATCAGGTTCCATTATGTCTGTTGCAATGTTACATACGGTTCATTCTTTCATTAATATTATCGTTGGGTTTGTTTTGTAGGGACGTTAACATTCTGGCACATTTTTATTATCATCGGACTCTCTGCTATTTGTGCAGGGAGGTTATACCTGGGTCCATTTCCATTTCCATTTCCATTTACATTTTAATATTGATAGACTTTTTGTTTTCTTTTTTTGTTTCTTGTTGTTTTTCCTTCTTTTTTCTTGTTGTTTTTTTTTCTTTCTTTTTTTTTGTTTTGTTTTGTTTTTCCCGCTCTCACCACCACCGCCGCATCACGCCTTCCGTTTTCTTCTTGGTTTCTTTTCTGTTCTTCAACTGCTTCAACATCACCGCGCCCCATTTCCACACCACAGCCATCAGCCTCCAAGACGGGCAGGCGCAGTGTGCCATTTCCGGCGCACAAGCACACCCGTACGGTACTCTCCTCGCCCCCACGCCACCAACAACACAGCGACCACGCGGCTTTCAGGCATGGCATGGCACGGCACGGCACGGCACCGGCGAAATGCGCCGCCCCCGCCCCTCCGCGCATCCGTCCGTCTCGCCACGTTCACTGACAGCCGCGTCTGCGGCTACACCACGACAACCACAACACAACACCGCTCCCCTCCCTGGCAACTCATTGTTTTTCTCCTCCTCTTTTGCACAAACCACAACGCCGAGCACAGGCGCAAGCCACCCACACCGCGCCCCTCCCCGTCCCGTCTTTGGCCGCCGCTCCTCGTTTCCTCGTTTGCCCCCTCCCATCTCCCGAAATGCCATGCCAGCAGCGTTACGCATGCCCCTCCCCTGTCCACACAACACTACCGCCAAACGAACAGCCTTCCGGGCCACATGCAGGGCACGCCCACCTCCAAACACTGCCAATTCACGGACGCACGCACGCACACACACACACACACACACACACACACACACACACACACACACTTTCCCGACACCTTTCTGTACGGAGGGTGCGTCATCTCGACCGTGACAGAGTGACGCCAACTATCGACGATCCATTTCCCCCCACTGGTAAAACACGTCCACTAACACCTACATACATCATTCAAGTACACAGACAATAGCATACACACAATGGGAGGGCACACGAACATGGACGGCACGGCACTGTCACACACTCTTCCTCAGAACCAACCATACCAACAAACGTTACGTACAACCGGGAAAGCGAAAGCGAAAGCAAAAGCAAAAAGCAAAGGCCAATGCAGCCGTCAAAGGTAACGTTCACCACGGCAGACACTTGCAGCCGCGCCGCCGTTAAACGCATTTCAGTGCGGCTCCAATACGCCTCCGACACGGGAACGTTCCGTTGCTCTACGAATGCGTTTCTCCCCTTTTTCCCTTCCTCTCTCTTTTGCCCCCCCCCCTCTGTCCTTTCCTCCTGCACTCTTGCCTCCTTCCTCACGTTCTGCCCAGACATTCGACCGATCAAAGTCAACCTGTCGTTACCGTTCTCAGCGCGACGGTGTACAACAGTATGACGGGTGTGCCCACGACTTCGGTTCAGTTGCGTGACGCCGGTCTATCGCGCCGATCGACAGTTACTCAGGGGGGCGACGGATCGGACCACGTCACCGACACACAAAACACTTTCAAACAAACAAATACATACCGGATGGACACAGACAAACACGTGTACAGACATTCGCCAAAAACGGCCGCCGCCGCCGCCGCCGTCGTCTAGCGTCGCGCTTACTGTACTGCACTGGACACGCGTGCATCTTGAATGACGACATCGGTGTGCGTGCGTCGTACGCAATCAGTCAGACACGGCTATCAAAAATCAGAGTCGAATGGTACATCATCGTGCGTGTCGCCGTACACGTACAGTACAATGCAACAACAATGCGTCTTCATGGCACGTTCATTTCAACGTCACTCACACACCTCCACGCTGCAGTTACGTCGCACCATTGTCAAACTCGGCGTACAGCAAAGGGAATAGTGGGCGGCAAACAAAAACCACAAAAAAAAACAACATTTCACATTTCACCCTCGCCATGTATGATGTGCAAAAAACAAACCCGCAAACGGCCGTCGTTACGGTGACACAAAAGTCGGCGATCGCACTGTCCCCCCTCGCAGACAGGTAACACACACACCAACAACACCAAATGGGTCAAAAACCACGCCAACGAGGCGTGCCACCATTCCACGCCACGGCGACCAACCTCGTGGCCGTACCCCGCGCAACACGCTTTGACGCGCCCCCCCACCCACAATCAAAATGCACACATACATCACAGCCGTCCACACAAACAACAACAACAATTCCGCCCTTCCCGCAAAAGGCAAGTTGGTGGCCCTGAAAAGGGCCGTTTTGCCGCTCTCGCAACGGAGGAGCATTCTCTCTCCATCCTTCCTTCCGTTCCAGAGCCACCTCCTTACTTGGAGCTCGTGTACTTGGTCACCGCCTTCGTGCCCTCGCTCACGGCGTGCTTGGCCAGCTCGCCAGGCAGCAACAGCCGCACAGCGGTCTGGATCTCGCGGGACGTGATGGTCGAGCGCTTGTTGTAGTGCGCCAGGCGAGAAGCCTCGGCCGCAATGCGCTCGAAAATGTCGTTCACGAAGCTGTTCATGATGCTCATCGCCTTCGACGAGATGCCCGTGTCAGGGTGCACCTGCTTCAGCACCTTGTAGATGTAGATGGCATAGCTCTCCTTCCTCTTGCGCTTCTTCTTCTTGTCGCCCTTCGAAATGTTCTTCTGCGCCTTGCCAGCCTTCTTGGCGGCCTTCCCGCTAGTCTTGGGCGGCATCTCGAACCAACGTACGGCGGCAGCAGCAACACCAGTAGCAAGCGCTCCGCTCTAGTCAGCGTCTCCCCACACAGTGGCACCCGCCGCCAGCCGCCGCCGCACCTTTACCAGCTCGCCCTGTTGCGGCCGCCGACCAATGGGGCGCGCGCGCAACCGGCCGCCGCACCCGAGCCCATAAAGCACCCCCACCCCGGCTGCGCCGGCACGCACTCCGCTGCTCGACTCGCTGCCGCTCGCACCGGTCGTTTTCGTTTCCTTCTCGTGTGCACCGTCGCTAGCCCATCGCCATGTCCGGACGCGGAAAGGGAGGCAAAGTCAAGGGCAAGTCAAAGTCCCGCTCAAGCAGGGCTGGGCTCCAGTTCCCGGTCGGCAGAATCCACCGCCTCCTGCGCAAGGGAAACTACGCAGAGCGCGTCGGCGCCGGGGCGCCCGTCTACCTCGCCGCCGTCATGGAGTACCTCGCGGCTGAGGTGCTCGAGCTGGCCGGAAACGCGGCCCGCGACAACAAGAAGACGCGCATCATCCCGCGCCACCTGCAGCTTGCCATCCGCAACGACGAGGAGCTCAACAAGCTCCTGTCGGGCGTCACCATCGCACAGGGTGGTGTCCTACCCAACATCCAGGCCGTCCTGCTGCCAAAGAAGACCGAGAAGAAGGCCTAAAGGAGGCCAGGCAATCGCAGCGCCGCGTGCTCCCCTGCACGCAACGCGCTTTGCCGGCTCGGCTCGGCCCGGCCCACAACAATCGGCCCTTTTCAGGGCCACCACACAAACCTACGTCCAAAGCAAAATTTCAGTCGTCCTCGCCGCACCTTGTTTTGTTTCAACTTTGCACTTTCACAGCACAGCCGCCGCCGGCGCACGTCCGCCATCTTGTCGTCCACACAGCCCGCACACACACACACACACACACACACACACACACACACACATTTTGCACGGTCGCAGAGTCGCCTTCCAAACGACAACGGCAGCAATAATGACCATTGTTAAAGGGAGGCGTGTCGACACACCGCCCTCCACTCCCGCGCGCAACGGCCGTCGACACGAACGAAACAGCTGATCCGGCCGCCTATGCCCACACGCCTTGCCTCGGAAACCCCAACGCCGCCGCAAACACACAGAGCCAAACCACGCAAGCAAATAATTACCGCCTCTCTCGCACAACAACACACAGCCCGCCATCTCCGTCGCGATCGATACAAAGACACACAATAACAAACACAAACGAAGCAGCTCCACACACAGCCAGCCACATGACACGTTTCCTTTCCTTCTCCCCTCCCAGCCACATCACGTCGCTCAAACGGAAAGAAAGAAAGAAACAAACAAACAAACAAACAAACAAACAAACGAACAACACAGCGCACACACACGCAGCAACAACAACAACAACACAGACTCTTTCGCACTTTTCAACTTCCGAACAGTGTGGTGGCCCTGAAAAGGGCCGTTTTCTAGTCTCTCCCACCCACAAGCACGGCCGCGGGAAGGCCAGCGCCCGCTGCGACGCAGCCTAACCGCCGAAACCGTACAGGGTGCGCCCCTGCCTCTTCAGGGCGTACACCACGTCCATGGCCGTCACAGTCTTGCGCTTGGCGTGCTCAGTGTACGTCACCGCGTCGCGGATCACGTTCTCCAGGAACACCTTCAGCACCCCGCGGGTCTCCTCGTAGATCAGACCAGAGATGCGCTTCACGCCGCCCCTGCGAGCCAGGCGGCGGATGGCGGGCTTCGTGATGCCCTGGATGTTGTCGCGCAACACCTTGCGGTGCCGCTTGGCGCCACCCTTGCCGAGCCCCTTTCCTCCCTTGCCGCGGCCTGTCATCCTTCCTTCCTCGGGCAAAGCAAAACGTGCACAAACAGCAGCTGCAGCGGCTGGCGAGTCGGCTACGGTCTGCGCCCAGCGCGCCCGCCGCCCCCCTATATAGACTCTGGCCCGCCCTCCCCCCACCACGCGCAACCGAGGGCATATAAGCGCAGCACGGAGGCGCGCGGGCCCGTTGTTCACACGTGGCGAGCTACCGCGGCTGCGAAGTCTTCAAAGCCGCAATAGCTCGCCAAAACGGGCAGCAGGCGAAGACGACTGCCGACCGCTCCCTCCGCCGTCCGCGCCCAGGCGCAAAACCGGCGAGGCGGCCGGCACACGCCAGGCAGACGCCGGCAGCCAATGCTGCCACCACCGTCCCCACTGAAGGGGGCAACAAAAGCTGGCGCACCCGCGTCAGAAAACGTGCGCGCGAGCGCACGCCAGATGACCAGCGCGCCTACCACGGGAAGGCGCGCAAAGAAGACAACGAAACGACGGGAGGCGAAAGGCGCGGCAACGCGCCAGCCGCCTCACGTCACCCTGCAGCAACCAGCCAAGGCGTTGCAACATCAGCGCTTGAAGGAGGGCTGGCTGCAGCAATTTCAGCACTCTCTGCGGCAATCGACAAGGTAACACACCTTGCCGACACGCTGCAGAGAGTGGCTGAGACAGTGATGACCGCCTCACCGGCGGCTGTTCCACAGCCGTCGAAATAAGACGCTCCCAACGCCGTCCGCGCCGGGAGCACCGAAGACGGCTGGTCCACGGACAAGCACCGTTGTCCGCACGTGCGGGCAACCAAGAAGCCAACATATACCTGAAAAGGGCCAACGAGAAGACACGAAAGAAAAGAGAAGCATTACCAACATCTAGTCGAAGAGATGAATGGAGGCAGTGCAGGGACATCCTGCAGGGACTCCAAGCAACCGGGGTGAAGAGCGCACACCCTGAAGAAGATGGTCTATCGGCGGGCCCGTTGTCAAGGCAGCACCGGACGCCGCGCCGCACCTAACCTCCACGCACGCCGCTCCGCTACCGCCAACGCTACCGCCATGGCCCGCACAAAGCAAACGGCCCGCAAGTCCACCGGCGGAAAGGCGCCGCGCAAACAGCTCGCCACCAAGGCGGCGAGGAAGAGCGCGCCCGCCACCGGAGGCGTCAAGAAGCCCCACCGCTACAGGCCGGGCACCGTCGCCCTGCGAGAAATCAGGCGCTACCAGAAGAGCACAGAGCTGCTCATCCGCAAGCTGCCATTCCAGCGCCTAGTGCGCGAGATCGCCCAGGACTTCAAGACCGACCTGCGCTTCCAGAGCTCCGCAGTCATGGCCCTGCAGGAGGCCAGCGAGGCCTACCTCGTCGGCCTCTTCGAAGACACCAACCTGTGCGCAATCCACGCCAAGCGCGTCACCATCATGCCCAAGGACATCCAGCTCGCGCGCCGCATCCGCGGCGAGCGCGCCTAAACCGCGCCGCGGCACCGCACCGCACAAACAAAAACGGCCCTTTTCAGGGCCACTAACATCTCTCCGTCGCGAGCAAACTTTGTCGGTCGCCTGCCTCTCGCCCCGCAACCCAAAAACAAAAACCACCACTTCCCGTCCGTCCGCCACACACACCCGCTCACTCTGCCTGCCTGCTAGCAGCGCGCAACAATCACACATCATCCCTCCCCGGCGCTCAAAGCGCACAATACCCAACGGCCGACGTCACACCGCACGGGTGGCTGGCCGGCCGCCGCTTTCGTTTCGAAAACAAAAAAAACCCGCACTCCACTCCGACGGCCAACGGCCAGGCAGGCGCGCTCGCTCGCTCTACACGCCACCGAAATCCCCGCCGACTCCTTCCACATCTCAACGTGCCCCCCGTTGCAAAACATAACACACACAAAGAAACAAAACAAAGACCAGACACGACTAGACAAGACACACATCCGAGAAGAACGAACGCAGGCAAGCCAACCAACGTATTCAAACAAAACAACGTGACAGAAAACCAACCGTCGGCCGCCGCCACAAACACGGCGACAATCAACCACGACAACAACAACACCGCTTACCGCTACCGCCGCCCACACCCGCCACCGACCCCCGCAATCAAACCACCACGGCACGCAAACAGCATCCCCACGGGCATACAGACAGACACCCACACCAAACGCAACACGACAATCAAAACCTTCCCCGACGTGCTTTGATGGCCCTGAGAAGGGCCGTTTTGGGCCGCGCGTCTCTTGCGCGCCACTAGACGACGACGGGGGGTGGGGACGACGGGGTCAAGCGCCAAACCCTTCCTTTCCCATCTCTTTCTCCTCTACTCTACTCTACTTCTTCTTCTTGGGCGAAGCCTTCGCCTTAGACGGCGTCGTCGCCTTCTTCGGGCGCGGCGCCTTCGGCTTCTTCGTCGGAACCTTGGCGGCCTTCTTCGCCTTCGACGGCGACTTGGCCTTGGCCGGCTTGGCCGCAGCCGCCTTCTTCGCACCCGCGGGAGCGGCCGACGCCGCAGACGCCTTCTTGGCGGCGCCCGCCTTCCGACCGGTCGCCGCCTTCACGCCACCAGCCTTCTTTGCGCCGGCCGCACGGGCGCCCTTCTTCTCCTTGCTGGCCGGAGCGGCGCGCTTCTTCTTGGCACCGCCAGCACGAGCCTTGCCGCCCTCGGCCGCCCCCCCGCCGCCGGCGCCGGCAAGCTTGAACGAGCCGGACGCGCCCTTCCCCTTCGTCTGCACCAGCTCGCCCGCCACGACGGCCGACTTGAGGTACTTCTTGATAAACGGCGCCAGCTTCTCCGCGTCCAGCTTGTAGTGCGCGGCTATGTACTTCTTGATCGCCTGCAGCGACGACCCGCCGCGCTCCTTCAGACTCTTGATGGCGGCCGTCACCATCTCAGAGGTGCGCGGGTGCGCAGGCTTGGCGCGCGGCTTCTTCGCAGACGACGCAGACTTGGCCTTCTTCGTAGTGCCGGTGGCGGCGGGTGCCGCAGCAGTCTCGTTCGTAGCCGCCTGATCTGCCATTTCGACGACGCGCGTAACACACAGCGAGAGCGAGAGCGAGAGCGAGCGGGACGGCAGGCACGCAAGCACAGCACAGCACGGCAGAGCAGAGCAGAGAATCACAAGGGCCCAGCCAGTGTCGCGGGCGGGCGCGGACGGCCGAGAGAGCGGCCGCCACTCTGCGCGCCGCCGCGCCGCGCCTCCCGCGCTTGCTACCGCCCAACGTCCGACAGCCTGTGCGGAGCAGCCCCAAAGCTGCGCCACAACCGCCCGCGCCTTTCAAACCACCGAGGATGGGGCTACACACAGCCACACCACAGTCGCCAACCAGTCGCCACGGCAGCGCCGCAAACCACGGCCAAACTGCAGCTACCGCGCGCTACAGCCTGGGTCGGCCCGCCGAGAATCGCCGCCCCCGCCCAAATGCCGCCCCCACAGCCCCAGCCGACGACCCGCCACAATGGCCAAACCTTCGGCAAAACTCCCACACCGTCGCCGCGGCAGCCCGGCCAGCGCGGCCGGCGCCACAGCCACACAAGCCGAGGCGTGCGGCGATGACGGCCGTGCAAACGCGCCTCCGCCGCCCCATCGCCTTCCGTCGCCCTCCCGCCGTTTCCCGATCGGCCCGCAGCCGTCGGGCCACATCGCGCGCCGTCCTCCTCCTCTCGCCCGCCAACATTCACAGCCGTTTCTCAACAATTGCCCGCCGCAAACGGACGCCGCCTGCGCAACAGGCGCCGCCGCCCCTCGCCGCTTCCGACCCAACCCCTCGACCGAGGCAAACCGCAATCCGAATCTACAGACCAACCCAATCTGCCGTCAGCACACACGACAGCCGACCTTACACGTTGCGCGTTACACATTACGTTTACACGTCTAGGTTAGGTTCGGTTAGGTTAGGTGGACGTGGGTTAGGTTAAGGGGACTTGGGTTAGGTTAAGCGTCAAACTTAGGTTAAGCATTCAAACACGTCAGGCGTCAGAGGTTAGGTTAGGTTAGGTTAGGTTAGGTTAGGTTAGGTTAGGTTACGTTAGGTTACGTTACACGTTAGGTTAAGGGGTCAGTGCTAGGTTAAGAAGCGTCAAACGTAGGTTAAAAAAGCGTTCAAAACGTGAGGCGTGAGCCGCCGGACAGCTTACCTTACGTAGACGTTTGGGGCTCACAGGCTGAGCTCACCTCACCACACCACAGGTTAGGTTCGGTTCGGTTCGCTCGGCTCAGCGTAAAGCGCCGAGGTCAGGGTTACGTTCGTTCACCTTCGGGCGCCACACTTTCGGTTGAAAGGTCGCGACGGGACGACGTCGGCAGGCACCGCCGCAAACGGACAAAAACGTACAGACGACGTCGAAAACCGCCGACAGACGGGGGAGCAGCACGACCACGACCAGATACCGAGCGCGAACGAGACGCACGCGAACCACCCCCACCGGCCAAAGGGCACCACACAACAACCCAGAGCACCACGTGTCGACACCACAGCAACCCGCCGCTCACGCGACATGGCTGGCACCGAAGGGCAACCGCCCGCAACTGCGCTTTCCGCGCCGGCCCGGATGCACGTCGTGCTACAACAACACCACTACCGTACACAGCCGCTGTTCACAACATCACTATCATGCGCGCCCGCGGCTCGCCGCCGTCGCAGTCGCAGCCCCAACGCCAGCACTTTTGCACCACCATTCACACGCACCGCAACACAGCTCGCCGACACAGCCGAACAAAACAAACACCACACAACAACAGCAACAACGCCGCCGCCTCTACTCGTGCCGGCGACCCACCCCGCCGATGGCGCACCTTTCGCCAGCCGGCAATCGACACACACGCACGCACCCACCCACCCCCCGGGGCCCAGTGCAAAAAAAAACACACAAAAACAAAAACAAAAAAAAAACAACACAAACGACACGGGAAGCGCACACCGCCACTTCGCGCGCACGCCACCAACCAGTCGTCGTCTCAAAATAACAAACACAAACAAAATAAACTAACAACTAGGGCAACACAAAACAAAAACGCCTCGCACGAACCGCCCACAAAAAGGACAAGCACACGCACAGCCTCTGCTGACGACCACGACGCAGCGGCACGCTGCTCCTGTCCCGCGCCCCGCGCCCCGCGCCCCACTCGATTCACAACTCACGCGACACCGTCAACGACGGGCTCGCTTCCCGCAACCTACCACCTTTCCGCCACGACGCACAGCCCCAGCCCCACCCGACCCGACGACGCCCGTGGCAACGACTGCACTTTCACCACCGCCTCCCCCTTCCCCCCCAAAACACACACACACACACACACACACACACACACAGCCAGCCAAAAACGCACTCGCGACCCACACATGCACGTGCATCGGCACACGCCAACCAGTCAACGTCGACAACCACACGCAAGGCTCGAAACGAAACCGGCGTCCTTCCACGTTGCCATCAAGCTACCTACACGACACAAGACACAAGGAACAAACACAACAGCCGGCCCCACTAATTCCCACTCTCACGCCGCAAAAAGCACACCGAAACCGCCAAACGCACGCACATTCCCCTTCGCACTGACACCGACCGGCTCGCTACCACACACCTCTCGGCAGCCGTTTCACGCCAATTCGCCACACCGCCCACACAGTCGACAAGCGCCCGCCCTGTACGGCACACGCAACGACGCAGCGCAGCAAAGGGCGCCCGCAACACATACCTCTCCTCTCTCTCCCTCTCCGCCGCCCGACGCGCCAACCGCCACGCCACACCGCCAGCCACTCGCAAATTGTGCACTGCCACCAGCCACACGTCCAACACGCCGCGCCGCCTCCGGCCACCCGCCAGGGGGCGCTCACGTCCGCGACAACAGCGCGGCCCGCCGGGCCGAACCGAACCGAACCGAGCCGCCGCTGCTCTGCACTCGGCACGGCCACACCCTGCTGCAGACCGGGCTCGTCTCTCTGTACGCGTCTGCCTGCGCATCAACACAACACGACCTTTTTTTTTTTTTTCTCTCTACCGCCATCCCTTCTTCTCGCGTTTTACTCGTTGTTGCAGCAGCGGCGCACACCTACACATCCACAGCCCCAGCCGAGCCGAGCCGGCCTCACCTCAGGGCCCGCCGCCAGCGTCTCCTCCTCGGGCACAGGTGCGGTGCTGTGGCCGCCCATCCAACCGCATTGCTGGCCGTCCAGCCGCCAGGCGTTCCCACTGCCGCGAGCCACGCCGCGCACCGACCCTGCTGCAGAAAACGAAGCATAGCCAGAGACCGACCGATACACAAAGCAAGCCGTCGCCTCGCCTCTTGTCCTTCCTGCCTTCCTTTCGCCCCCCCCCCTCCTTTTTTTTTTTTTTATTTTGTTTTCTTCTTTCTTTCTTTCTTTGGCCCTCTCTCCTTCCCGCCCCATGGCGGTTACGGCACCGCCTGCAGCGGCAGATTTTTTGCGCCCACACGCCTACTCCTACCACCATTAACCTTGCCCTGCCCATCAACGTCGCAGTCGAACCGACGCTTGCCAACACACTGCCCACGTTCCTTTCTCTTTTCGGCCTACGCCTATTACGCGCCGCCGCCACAGCACCTTCCCTTCCCACAACACACCGACGTCATCACACGCACCCACAAACAGGGGCCACGACCGTGTTCCTCGCCCACTCCCATCCCGCACGGTACGCACATTCCCAACTACTACCGCGCACCCTCCCTTTCCAATCTGTGTGTCTCTGTGTCTGTGTCCTGTGTCCTGTCCGCGCGTGACGCCTCTCAACATCCGCCGTCCCCCGTCCCGTTTTCGCCCCCATGCCGTCGTCGCGCCGCCTCCTCCCCGTCCACCGCCGCCCCTGTCCGCCCCGCACCACACCATACACCGCTGCTTGTCCCGGCCGTTGCCACCAAAGGCGCCGACCGCAAACGCGCCACGCCGCAGCCCCCGTGCGTCTCGCTCGCTTGCATCTCCGTGCCGACGCTGCCTCTCTTCCCGCTCGCACTCGACCTCGACAACACAGTCTTTGGCTCCGCCACTGCGTGTTCCGGTGGTACGCACGCTGCAACACGTATGTATTCGTTACCAGAGCGATGGCGAGGCATGACAGCATCTCTGTCTGACCAGAGAGTTATTTATCGTTGCTAGTCGGCGCTTGGACCGCGCCAGACGACAGTAGTGGCACGCACCGGGTCGCCAGGAACAGTTGTTATATATATTGTAGCGCGAGTCGGGAGAGGTAGTAGTCGGTCGACAGTAGTAGCGGGTGGACGGTTGTACTGAGCGGGCGTCGGCGGCGTGCTCTGCTCGTCTCGCGACTCTGGTCACGGTTCGGGACGATGTATAGTATATTGTGTTATAATCAAAAGGTAGTGTGAAGCTGCATTGCGCAAATCTGATAACGTATGTTCATTGTACTTATTTTGTTCAACAACAAAAGCCCCACTATTACTTTTTTCTAAAGCAACTTTTGTCTTTTAACGAAAAACATTCACTTTTTAAAGACTACTTCCTATGGCATTTCCCTCCAAGGAGTGCAATTAATTACCAGCCAGCACTCATTCATTGCACACAGCTGTGTAAGGGGTATCTACAATTGAGGAGCGGATATAAATGCAACTTTTTTGTTTTTTTTTTTTTTTTTGTGTGTTGTAACCTCCCCGCAAAATTTAAAATAATGGACAATGTTATTTACGGATGCTAATGGACATTGCGCTAATTGTAACCTCGCCCACAATGAGAGGTATTGAAAATGGCAACAAAAATGTGAAATTCGCAATCCGACTCAAATATAAATTCTTCACAACATTTAAAGTCCGTTCAGTGACAAGAAACTTCAATTGAGCCGAAATATCGGTCTTTGGCCCTGTGCAAAACAATCAGAATTAAAGTCTTACCTCAGAATAAATGGATGTCACATTTCTGCTCTTGTTGTTGCGCAGCGCTTGGAGGAACTGCATTGCAAATAATAATATTCTCTTTTTTTGTGATTTTAGTGAAATTTTTCTTCAAAGAAGTGGAATGAAATGGGAAGTGCAACGAACTCTTTAGTTCAATAAAACATTACATTTTTGAAAAATGCTTTTGAAATAAAAATTATTTTTGGGGAACTTGTTGGAGAATTAATTACAATAAATATAATTTTTCATTATCTAATGATTATATTAATTAACAGTATACCTCCTTCACCATCTTGACCAGTGTTGCCGACCGCCTACATCACACAACCGCACTCGGCTGCTACTACTGACCGACCGCTCTGCATGACGACTATTAGCGTACTGCACGCGACGACTACTGACAGAGTACAGCCCTCAACTAGACAGAGCTACAGACTCGCAACGACTGACTGACTGACTGACTGACTGACTGAGAACCGCTCGCAACACTCGCGCGGTCCAGCGCAAACTCTCTGGTCACAGATGCTACAATGTCTCGCCATCGCTGCTATGTTACATACGTGTTTCAGTGTCTTTTTCATTGGGGTAACGATCTTTGGCTCTTTTTATTCTGAATACAGGGCCAAAGGTCAACGCTGCTGCCCTTATACAATTTATCAGGTTCCATTATGTCTGTTGCAATGTTACATACGGTTCATTCTTTCATTAATATTATCGTTGGGTTTGTTTTGTAGGGACGTTAACATTCTGGCACATTTTTATTATCATCGGACTCTCTGCTATTTGTGCAGGGAGGTTATACCTGGGTCCATTTCCATTTCCATTTCCATTTACATTTTAATATTGATAGACTTTTTGTTTTCTTTTTTTGTTTCTTGTTGTTTTTCCTTCTTTTTTCTTGTTGTTTTTTTTTCTTTCTTTTTTTTGTTTTGTTTTGTTTTTCCCGCTCTCACCACCACCGCCGCATCACGCCTTCCGTTTTCTTCTTGGTTTCTTTTCTGTTCTTCAACTGCTTCAACATCACCGCGCCCCATTTCCACACCACAGCCATCAGCCTCCAAGACGGGCAGGCGCAGTGTGCCATTTCCGGCGCACAAGCACACCCGTACGGTACTCTCCTCGCCCCCACGCCACCAACAACACAGCGACCACGCGGCTTTCAGGCATGGCATGGCACGGCACGGCACGGCACCGGCGAAATGCGCCGCCCCCGCCCCTCCGCGCATCCGTCCGTCTCGCCACGTTCACTGACAGCCGCGTCTGCGGCTACACCACGACAACCACAACACAACACCGCTCCCCTCCCTGGCAACTCATTGTTTTTCTCCTCCTCTTTTGCACAAACCACAACGCCGAGCACAGGCGCAAGCCACCCACACCGCGCCCCTCCCCGTCCCGTCTTTGGCCGCCGCTCCTCGTTTCCTCGTTTGCCCCCTCCCATCTCCCGAAATGCCATGCCAGCAGCGTTACGCATGCCCCTCCCCTGTCCACACAACACTACCGCCAAACGAACAGCCTTCCGGGCCACATGCAGGGCACGCCCACCTCCAAACACTGCCAATTCACGGACGCACGCACGCACACACACACACACACACACACACACACACACACACACACACACTTTCCCGACACCTTTCTGTACGGAGGGTGCGTCATCTCGACCGTGACAGAGTGACGCCAACTATCGACGATCCATTTCCCCCCACTGGTAAAACACGTCCACTAACACCTACATACATCATTCAAGTACACAGACAATAGCATACACACAATGGGAGGGCACACGAACATGGACGGCACGGCACTGTCACACACTCTTCCTCAGAACCAACCATACCAACAAACGTTACGTACAACCGGGAAAGCGAAAGCGAAAGCAAAAGCAAAAAGCAAAGGCCAATGCAGCCGTCAAAGGTAACGTTCACCACGGCAGACACTTGCAGCCGCGCCGCCGTTAAACGCATTTCAGTGCGGCTCCAATACGCCTCCGACACGGGAACGTTCCGTTGCTCTACGAATGCGTTTCTCCCCTTTTTCCCTTCCTCTCTCTTTTGCCCCCCCCCCTCTGTCCTTTCCTCCTGCACTCTTGCCTCCTTCCTCACGTTCTGCCCAGACATTCGACCGATCAAAGTCAACCTGTCGTTACCGTTCTCAGCGCGACGGTGTACAACAGTATGACGGGTGTGCCCACGACTTCGGTTCAGTTGCGTGACGCCGGTCTATCGCGCCGATCGACAGTTACTCAGGGGGGCGACGGATCGGACCACGTCACCGACACACAAAACACTTTCAAACAAACAAATACATACCGGATGGACACAGACAAACACGTGTACAGACATTCGCCAAAAACGGCCGCCGCCGCCGCCGCCGTCGTCTAGCGTCGCGCTTACTGTACTGCACTGGACACGCGTGCATCTTGAATGACGACATCGGTGTGCGTGCGTCGTACGCAATCAGTCAGACACGGCTATCAAAAATCAGAGTCGAATGGTACATCATCGTGCGTGTCGCCGTACACGTACAGTACAATGCAACAACAATGCGTCTTCATGGCACGTTCATTTCAACGTCACTCACACACCTCCACGCTGCAGTTACGTCGCACCATTGTCAAACTCGGCGTACAGCAAAGGGAATAGTGGGCGGCAAACAAAAACCACAAAAAAAAACAACATTTCACATTTCACCCTCGCCATGTATGATGTGCAAAAAACAAACCCGCAAACGGCCGTCGTTACGGTGACACAAAAGTCGGCGATCGCACTGTCCCCCCTCGCAGACAGGTAACACACACACCAACAACACCAAATGGGTCAAAAACCACGCCAACGAGGCGTGCCACCATTCCACGCCACGGCGACCAACCTCGTGGCCGTACCCCGCGCAACACGCTTTGACGCGCCCCCCCACCCACAATCAAAATGCACACATACATCACAGCCGTCCACACAAACAACAACAACAATTCCGCCCTTCCCGCAAAAGGCAAGTTGGTGGCCCTGAAAAGGGCCGTTTTGCCGCTCTCGCAACGGAGGAGCATTCTCTCTCCATCCTTCCTTCCGTTCCAGAGCCACCTCCTTACTTGGAGCTCGTGTACTTGGTCACCGCCTTCGTGCCCTCGCTCACGGCGTGCTTGGCCAGCTCGCCAGGCAGCAACAGCCGCACAGCGGTCTGGATCTCGCGGGACGTGATGGTCGAGCGCTTGTTGTAGTGCGCCAGGCGAGAAGCCTCGGCCGCAATGCGCTCGAAAATGTCGTTCACGAAGCTGTTCATGATGCTCATCGCCTTCGACGAGATGCCCGTGTCAGGGTGCACCTGCTTCAGCACCTTGTAGATGTAGATGGCATAGCTCTCCTTCCTCTTGCGCTTCTTCTTCTTGTCGCCCTTCGAAATGTTCTTCTGCGCCTTGCCAGCCTTCTTGGCGGCCTTCCCGCTAGTCTTGGGCGGCATCTCGAACCAACGTACGGCGGCAGCAGCAACACCAGTAGCAAGCGCTCCGCTCTAGTCAGCGTCTCCCCACACAGTGGCACCCGCCGCCGACATGAAATGGCTGGGTCTATACCCATGGTGTACTTGAAGAACCAGCGTCCTTGAAACGCTCTGTCTTACGAGGTGTTCCTTTATGGTGCGGATTCAGGGTTATATATGGTATTGGCTAGGGGTCGGTTTTCCCCTGGATAGATGATGGTTGTGGAGGCGGCAGCGATGATGGTGTAAATGTATGTTTGCACATGAATTTATATGACTAACGCCTGAATTGGCGATGGATGGTGGCGATTGGTGCTCTCTGGCCAGGGTTTTCATCCCTTCCCAGAGAGTTGATGAGTTGGTGTGGTGATGCATTGGATGATTCGTAGAATTTTAATGATTTTTGTTTTATGAGGTGATAAAATGATGGCTGTCCTAACATTGCTCTGATCTCCTCATTGCTCGAGAACCATGGAGCGTCTGCAACTATACGGAAGGCTTTGTTCTGGATGATTTCCAACTGTTTAAGGTTGGTGTCTGCTGCCATACTCCACGCTTCTGAACCGTAGAGCATGGCTGGCAGGATGATCGTTTTCCAAATTTTGAGCTTGGCAGGTATTGTGAGTCCCCTGCCTTTAAGGAGAGGATATAACTGAAAGAGCCGGGCGGAGCCCTTGTTTCTGGCCTCTTTAATGTGATGCACAAATGTCAGATTCTTATCCAGTTTTAGCCCGAGGTAGGTAACTACTTCTCTCCAGGGTAGTACCTGGTTGTTGTGCGTGATGTTCACTATGGGGCGTTTGATTTTGTGGCTGAATAAGATAGTCTGGCATTTGTCTGCGTTTATCTTTATCTTCCATAGATTGCACCACTTTGTCACTTTGTCTAGGTGTCGTTGTAGGC
Organism: Schistocerca piceifrons; assembly: GCF_021461385.2. Lineage (NCBI taxonomy): Eukaryota > Metazoa > Arthropoda > Insecta > Orthoptera > Acrididae > Schistocerca > Schistocerca piceifrons. Next base: position 60,193 of record NW_025727458.1, on the reverse strand, counting down.
GGTAGGCTAAATAGTTGATGTTTCTGCCACTGTGGTATAATGCAGTATCATCTGCATATAGGGCAATGTTGCCGCCCGGCTCCTTCGGCAGATCGTTTGTGTATAGTAGATATAGGAGGGGGCCAAGCACAGATCCCTGTGGGACACCCGCTTCTATTTGTTTTAGCTCGCTGTTTGCTCGGTCAACTGTAGAGTAGAATTTTCTTTCCACCAGGAAAGAGTGGACTATTTTAAGCAGGTGAAGTGGGCAGTTCATCTTCGACAGTTTGTATAGCAGACCGCCATGCCAAACCCGGTCGAACGCTTTTTCAATGTCCAGGAAAATGGCAGCTGTGCTATTGCCCTGGCTCTTCTCTGTGCAGATGTGCTCCACCAGACGAATGGCTTGTTGTGTTGTGCTATGCCCAGCACGAAATCCAAATTGCTCGGCGATAAGGATGTTGTTGGCGGATAGGAATTGTAGTAGGGAGTTTTGGATGAGGATTTCAAGTAATTTTGATAGATGGTTGAGCAGGGAGATTGGTCGATGGTTTTGAGGGAATAGGTGATCTTTATTTGGTTTTGGGATTGAAATTACTTTAGCAACCTTCCAGGTTGAAGGGAAATACTGAGTTGTAAGACAATTATTTAGGATGGCAGTGAGATGGGAGATTGCAGGTTGGGGGAGGGCCTTAAGGAAGGGTGGTTTGATGTTGTCAGGACCAGGGGCTTTTGCAGTGCCGATTCGCCTGATGATAGCTGCAACTACACGCTCGCTAGTCAGTTCGAAGGTCGTGTCGGACCTGGCGCGAAGTCTGCGATGGAGGTGTCGTTCCACCCGCTGTTCCAGGGCATCTGCTTCGTCCTCGTCGTCCTCTATGACATTCTCCTGGAATTGGAGCTCGAGGGTGTTTGACATGGCAGTCGCTTTGTCCTCTGGTGTGTAAACCAACCCGTTCTGCCCGTGTAGTGGTCTGTTGGCTTTGTGGGGTTGCCGCCTAGCTTTTATTATCCCCCAGAACTTTTCCGGATTTCTCTCAGCTGCCTGAAGACTTTGTTCCCACCTGGAACATCTCAGGAGTTTCAGTCTTGTCTGTATTTCATGGCCCATCTGGGTCATGCGTCTCCTATCCTGAGGGTCTCGGAAGGTCTGCCATCTTTTACGCGTGCGGTTTTTGTCCGATATTAGCTGTGCTAGTTCTGGGGGCAGGTTGGATCGCCCATTGTTATGTGTGATTTTGGTGGTGGCAGCCTTTCCACACGCCTTGATAATGTTGGTAAACTCCTCTATGGCTAGATCTATTTCCGCGTGGGTTGGCATGTCTGGTGCATGGTCTGGGATGTGTGAGGCAACCAGTTGCTTGTATCTCTCCCAGTCAGTGTACAGTGTTGTGTGTACTCTGTTGTTGGGAACGTCCTGATCTCCCTCAAATCTGAGTACCACAGGGCTGTGATCTGAGTTAAGACTGTTGACAACTTCTGTAGTGGTTGCTAGATTGATATTTTTTAGTAAAAATATGTCAAGTATGTCTGGTCGACACCTTGAATCATACGGGAAGTGAGTAGGCTCGTCTGGAGAGACAACCTGCACTGCTGGATGGTTATCAAGATACCTTAATAACCGATTTCCACTGGTGTTCGTGGTGCGGCAACCCCATGCCCTGTGCTTGGCGTTCAGGTCCCCTCCTACTATTGTATTGTGACTGCCATTCAGGAGACCGTCCAGGTCGTGGGGAAATAGTGTTGTGCTCGGTGGATGGTATACTGCCACCAGGTGTGTGGGGCGGTTGTTGAGAACAACCTCTACCGCTGTTGCCTCTGTGTTAATCAGTCTTGGTACAGGTACCTGGCGATGGCATATGCGCCGTTTTATTAGGATACCTGTACCGCCACCTTGCCTGTTAGGACGGTCCGTCCTAATTAGTTGATAGTTGCGGACCTGAAAGGTGTCGTCAGGGGTGAGATGGGTCTCACTGAGGAGAGCCACATCGATTCCATGATCGTCCAAGAACATCTCGAGCTCGAACCTGTCGTGATAGATGCCATCTGCATTCCAGATGGCGATGGTGATATGTTGCTTCTCATCTTCATTTGCCATTGGAAAGCAGTGGTAGGATGTTGGTGGCGAGTATTGTGATTGTTGAAATTAAGTCTGGGGCTGCTGCTACTTTGGTGCATAGCTGGGTTATGCCTTCAAGGACGGCTGGTGAAATGAGGGACTTAATGAGCGCCCAAATCTTTGATAGGAACTGGAGTGGCTGTTCTTGTTCGATCTGAACAGAACTTTCCTGTGCAGTGGTCTGGCCACTGACGATGTTAGTAGTGTTGTTGGAATCTGCTGGTGCAGCTGTGGCTTGGGCGGATTCGGTGGGTATGGCTTGGGCTGGTATGGCCCTTGGTGGTTGTACATTTGTAGCCTTTGATGTTGAGGGCAGTGGCGTTGTCTCTGCCTTCTTTGTTTCAGGTTGGGTTGGGATGGGGAGGGGTGTGGTTTGTGCGGGAGAGACGACCTGTGGGGGTGGGGTTCTTTTTACAGGCAGAGTTGCCTTGAGGGGGGATCTTTGCGGCTTTGGTTTAGGGGTATTTGAGGGGGGAGGAGTGCGCCCAGTTTTCACAACCTCGGCTAAGGTTCTAATGCCGGTAGGGCTATCGTCTTGGTGTGACTGATGTTGTGGAGTGGATGGTTCTGTACTCCTCTGGGTTTGAGTAGGGTTGGGAGGACTTGTTTCTGCTCTAGTAGGAGTCGGGGATGGTGGGGGGTTTACTTCTTCCATGGATAGTGCTGGAGGGGGGTTGGAGTTTTTCTGTGGCGCCCTAGGAAGTGGTTCCTGCCTTCTAGGAGCTGATGCTCGCTGTCGCTCCCACGCCTGGACGATCTTCAGTCGTTCTGGGCAGCCCCTGAAGGAGGCTGGATGGTTGCCCCTACAGTTGGCACATATGGCCGGTTCTTCTCTTTTCTTTGTGCAGGCGCCAGAAAGATGCGGTCCTGCACATTTAACGCACCTGGGGGCGAGTTCGCATTGGTTTGCCCCATGTCGAAATCTCTGGCATAGATAGCACTGTGTCGGCCCACTTGGTTTTTGGTATAATTCTATGGTAACCTTCATATGAAGTAGTCTCTCCACTTTGAATATTTTCCTAGCCTCCGCCGTGTTCAATAGATTGACCTGGAAATTGGCCGTTTTTCGTCTTGGCGCTGATACTATGTTTCCAGAGTCATCGATTTCTGTCTGCGGCTTAGACATTTGGAATACGTCTTGCACCGGAAAGCCCTTCTCGGCGAGTGCGTTCTTGACGTCCTCTGGGGTCCAGTAGGGCGTCAGTCTTTTAACGACGACCTTCAGTGTACTCTTCGGGTCGTCGTTGTACGTGAAGAATTCTAGATTACGCTTCCTGAATTCTTGCTTGAGGTATTGGAAATCCTCTGGGTTAGTAGCCTGATAGACAATGCTATCACCCTTGTACGTGGTACTGAGGGCACCCATTAGCTTTCCTTGAATTTGTCCTATCAAGGTCGTGTACCCTTTGGTCTCGAACACAGTGATAGGGGGAACCCTTCGACCTCTGTTAGTTCTTTGGTTTCTATTTTGTGTGGGGCCCCCTTGCGCCTGGGGAGCTACTGTACTTATTTTCTCCTGTCCCCTGTTGCCGCCCTCTGACGTCGTCTGGGTGGCCTTTGGCGTTGGTGCTGCGCTTTCTGCGTTCGCACTGATATCTGTTGGTTTTTGGGGGCGGTCAGATTTCGTGATTTCGATTTCTGTGCCCTGGCATTGCTGTGGCAGAACAGGATTTACCTGTTCTGCCGTTTCGACGTGTTTTGGGTTTTCTTTTGCTGAGGCAGGTGGCGTGTGCAGTTGAATTTCTTCTGCAATAGCGGGTTGCAGGGGCTGCCCAGATTTTTCCTGTTTTTGAAGCAGCCTCCCGCTTCGCCGCAGACGTCCCTCGCCCAGTGACGAGATAGAGCTGCTGTCACTGTCGGTGGCAATGACAAGATTGTCAGAGTCCGAGCTAGTGACTGAAGATGGTGATGGGGGTGGGTGGTCCATAGATGAAGAAAGAGATGATGATGTAGTCGCGATAGATGTCGGGTCCACACTGTGTGAGTCGCCGCTTGGATGTCGATCCTGTGGGTGCCCCATAGTGGGGCAACCGTGAAACGAAACGGTTTACTGAATTTGTCCTATATTTCGACAATTTCCGTGCCGGTGACCTTTCCCTACACCTAGCAGGCGCGGGATACCACCAAGGGCCTCACAGTCAGTCTGTTTGACTGTGTGGCTCGGCGGGTCCCTGGACTGCAGCTTCCCTAACACCTATGGCACAGAAATTCTCGAACAATATCGCTGATTTATAGTCGCCTACTTGCGGCGCGATGTTCTTCTTTCTTCTCGATCTATCCCATGTCAGAACGAGCGCTCAGTGGTCCAGAATTCCGTCCCCGGTCTTGAGTGTGCAGCACGACTTTTGCTTTTCTAGAATCGACAGTTTTGCTTTTCCTGAAAACACACACTCGACCACGTCCGGAAACCCAGAACAAAGCGCGACCCGCTAGCCCTGACGGTACGGCAAAACACGCCGCTATAGCGCGAGCACGCAAGGCGGCGACCAAGCACACGAGAAGCAAGCAACGAGGCGAGCTCTGGACAAAGGCGGCGAGAGCGCGCGGTGGGAATTTCCAGGGCTGGGAGCACAATAGCGGCGCGGAGCACAGGTAGACGCACGTCCGTCCGCTTCGCAGTCCCACCTCTGGCCTGGCACCCGCCGCCAGCCGCCGCCGCACCTTTACCAGCTCGCCCTGTTGCGGCCGCCGACCAATGGGGCGCGCGCGCAACCGGCCGCCGCACCCGAGCCCATAAAGCACCCCCACCCCGGCTGCGCCGGCACGCACTCCGCTGCTCGACTCGCTGCCGCTCGCACCGGTCGTTTTCGTTTCCTTCTCGTGTGCACCGTCGCTAGCCCATCGCCATGTCCGGACGCGGAAAGGGAGGCAAAGTCAAGGGCAAGTCAAAGTCCCGCTCAAGCAGGGCTGGGCTCCAGTTCCCGGTCGGCAGAATCCACCGCCTCCTGCGCAAGGGAAACTACGCAGAGCGCGTCGGCGCCGGGGCGCCCGTCTACCTCGCCGCCGTCATGGAGTACCTCGCGGCTGAGGTGCTCGAGCTGGCCGGAAACGCGGCCCGCGACAACAAGAAGACGCGCATCATCCCGCGCCACCTGCAGCTTGCCATCCGCAACGACGAGGAGCTCAACAAGCTCCTGTCGGGCGTCACCATCGCACAGGGTGGTGTCCTACCCAACATCCAGGCCGTCCTGCTGCCAAAGAAGACCGAGAAGAAGGCCTAAAGGAGGCCAGGCAATCGCAGCGCCGCGTGCTCCCCTGCACGCAACGCGCTTTGCCGGCTCGGCTCGGCCCGGCCCACAACAATCGGCCCTTTGCAGGGCCACCACACAAACCTACGTCCAAAGCAAAATTTCAGTCGTCCTCGCCGCACCTTGTTTTGTTTCAACTTTGCACTTTCACAGCACAGCCGCCGCCGGCGCACGTCCGCCATCTTGTCGTCCACACAGCCCGCACACACACACACACACACACACACACACACACACATTTTGCACGGTCGCAGAGTCGCCTTCCAAACGACAACGGCAGCAATAATGACCATTGTTAAAGGGAGGCGTGTCGACACACCGCCCTCCACTCCCGCGCGCAACGGCCGTCGACACGAACGAAACAGCTGATCCGGCCGCCTATGCCCACACGCCTTGCCTCGGAAACCCCAACGCCGCCGCAAACACACAGAGCCAAACCACGCAAGCAAATAATTACCGCCTCTCTCGCACAACAACACACAGCCCGCCATCTCCGTCGCGATCGATACAAAGACACACAATAACAAACACAAACGAAGCAGCTCCACACACAGCCAGCCACATGACACGTTTCCTTTCCTTCTCCCCTCCCAGCCACATCACGTCGCTCAAACGGAAAGAAAGAAAGAAACAAACAAACAAACAAACAAACAAACAAACAAACGAACAACACAGCGCACACACACGCAGCAACAACAACAACAACACAGACTCTTTCGCACTTTTCAACTTCCGAACAGTGTGGTGGCCCTGAAAAGGGCCGTTTTCTAGTCTCTCCCACCCACAAGCACGGCCGCGGGAAGGCCAGCGCCCGCTGCGACGCAGCCTAACCGCCGAAACCGTACAGGGTGCGCCCCTGCCTCTTCAGGGCGTACACCACGTCCATGGCCGTCACAGTCTTGCGCTTGGCGTGCTCAGTGTACGTCACCGCGTCGCGGATCACGTTCTCCAGGAACACCTTCAGCACCCCGCGGGTCTCCTCGTAGATCAGACCAGAGATGCGCTTCACGCCGCCCCTGCGAGCCAGGCGGCGGATGGCGGGCTTCGTGATGCCCTGGATGTTGTCGCGCAACACCTTGCGGTGCCGCTTGGCGCCACCCTTGCCGAGCCCCTTTCCTCCCTTGCCGCGGCCTGTCATCCTTCCTTCCTCGGGCAAAGCAAAACGTGCACAAACAGCAGCTGCAGCGGCTGGCGAGTCGGCTACGGTCTGCGCCCAGCGCGCCCGCCGCCCCCCTATATAGACTCTGGCCCGCCCTCCCCCCACCACGCGCAACCGAGGGCATATAAGCGCAGCACGGAGGCGCGCGGGCCCGTTGTCAAGGCAGCACCGGACGCCGCGCCGCACCTAACCTCCACGCACGCCGCTCCGCTACCGCCAACGCTACCGCCATGGCCCGCACAAAGCAAACGGCCCGCAAGTCCACCGGCGGAAAGGCGCCGCGCAAACAGCTCGCCACCAAGGCGGCGAGGAAGAGCGCGCCCGCCACCGGAGGCGTCAAGAAGCCCCACCGCTACAGGCCGGGCACCGTCGCCCTGCGAGAAATCAGGCGCTACCAGAAGAGCACAGAGCTGCTCATCCGCAAGCTGCCATTCCAGCGCCTAGTGCGCGAGATCGCCCAGGACTTCAAGACCGACCTGCGCTTCCAGAGCTCCGCAGTCATGGCCCTGCAGGAGGCCAGCGAGGCCTACCTCGTCGGCCTCTTCGAAGACACCAACCTGTGCGCAATCCACGCCAAGCGCGTCACCATCATGCCCAAGGACATCCAGCTCGCGCGCCGCATCCGCGGCGAGCGCGCCTAAACCGCGCCGCGGCACCGCACCGCACAAACAAAAACGGCCCTTTTCAGGGCCACTAACATCTCTCCGTCGCGAGCAAACTTTGTCGGTCGCCTGCCTCTCGCCCCGCAACCCAAAAACAAAAACCACCACTTCCCGTCCGTCCGCCACACACACCCGCTCACTCTGCCTGCCTGCTAGCAGCGCGCAACAATCACACATCATCCCTCCCCGGCGCTCAAAGCGCACAATACCCAACGGCCGACGTCACACCGCACGGGTGGCTGGCCGGCCGCCGCTTTCGTTTCGAAAACAAAAAAAACCCGCACTCCACTCCGACGGCCAACGGCCAGGCAGGCGCGCTCGCTCGCTCTACACGCCACCGAAATCCCCGCCGACTCCTTCCACATCTCAACGTGCCCCCCGTTGCAAAACATAACACACACAAAGAAACAAAACAAAGACCAGACACGACTAGACAAGACACACATCCGAGAAGAACGAACGCAGGCAAGCCAACCAACGTATTCAAACAAAACAACGTGACAGAAAACCAACCGTCGGCCGCCGCCACAAACACGGCGACAATCAACCACGACAACAACAACACCGCTTACCGCTACCGCCGCCCACACCCGCCACCGACCCCCGCAATCAAACCACCACGGCACGCAAACAGCATCCCCACGGGCATACAGACAGACACCCACACCAAACGCAACACGACAATCAAAACCTTCCCCGACGTGCTTTGATGGCCCTGAGAAGGGCCGTTTTGGGCTCTCTTGCGCGCCACTAGACGACGACGGGGGGTGGGGACGACGGGGTCAAGCGCCAAACCCTTCCTTTCCCATCTCTTTCTCCTCTACTCTACTCTACTTCTTCTTCTTGGGCGAAGCCTTCGCCTTAGACGGCGTCGTCGCCTTCTTCGGGCGCGGCGCCTTCGGCTTCTTCGTCGGAACCTTGGCGGCCTTCTTCGCCTTCGACGGCGACTTGGCCTTGGCCGGCTTGGCCGCAGCCGCCTTCTTCGCACCCGCGGGAGCGGCCGACGCCGCAGACGCCTTCTTGGCGGCGCCCGCCTTCCGACCGGTCGCCGCCTTCACGCCACCAGCCTTCTTTGCGCCGGCCGCACGGGCGCCCTTCTTCTCCTTGCTGGCCGGAGCGGCGCGCTTCTTCTTGGCACCGCCAGCACGAGCCTTGCCGCCCTCGGCCGCCCCCCCGCCGCCGGCGCCGGCAAGCTTGAACGAGCCGGACGCGCCCTTCCCCTTCGTCTGCACCAGCTCGCCCGCCACGACGGCCGACTTGAGGTACTTCTTGATAAACGGCGCCAGCTTCTCCGCGTCCAGCTTGTAGTGCGCGGCTATGTACTTCTTGATCGCCTGCAGCGACGACCCGCCGCGCTCCTTCAGACTCTTGATGGCGGCCGTCACCATCTCAGAGGTGCGCGGGTGCGCAGGCTTGGCGCGCGGCTTCTTCGCAGACGACGCAGACTTGGCCTTCTTCGTAGTGCCGGTGGCGGCGGGTGCCGCAGCAGTCTCGTTCGTAGCCGCCTGATCTGCCATTTCGACGACGCGCGTAACACACAGCGAGAGCGAGAGCGAGAGCGAGCGGGACGGCAGGCACGCAAGCACAGCACAGCACGGCAGAGCAGAGCAGAGAATCACAAGGGCCCAGCCAGTGTCGCGGGCGGGCGCGGACGGCCGAGAGAGCGGCCGCCACTCTGCGCGCCGCCGCGCCGCGCCTCCCGCGCTTGCTACCATTCGGAGTTAGTCTTCCGACGAGAGCGGACGTGTCGCGCGAGAGCTCGTTATGTCTACGGACGCTACTCCGGCTGAGGGTGTGGCGGATCGCCGTCCGGCGGAGAATACTTCGTCGGCGGCCTCATCCGGCCCCCCACCTATGATGACCAGGCAACGCCTCCGTGAGAACGATCTGTTGACGACCTGTGCAAGGACTTTGGATATCGGTATGGATTGCACTCCTGATTCTTCGGGTGAAGATGACGACGGCCACCAGCAGCATAGTCGTAAGCGCACCGGCGATGTCGCCACCGGGGCAGATGACGGTTTCCGGAAGCCACCAAAGAAGAAGGTCTCGAAGCAGCCGCAGCGGCGGCCTGACACGGACGCGGTGCCAACGTCTAACCGCTACGACGTCATCCAAGACGGCGCGGACGACGTTCCACCGCCCCAGCAGCAACAGCAACAGCAGGGGGCGCAGCAGCCACCGTCCCAGCCTCAGCTGCAGCGGAAGGTGCCGCCCATTGTGTTGCAGTTTAAGAATTCCTACAAGCAACTACACACGTGGTTAAAGGAGCACTGTAAGCAGTCATTTACTGCCAAGCAGACGGGGGGTGATACCCTCAAACTTAGCCTCTCCTGTACTGAGGATTATGTGACTGTAATGGATATGGTTGGGCGAGAGGGTATCCCCATGTATACCTATCCAGCGGTCCGTCCGCCGACTCTGAAGGCGCTGTTGAAGCACATTCCGGCGTCTCTCACCCATGACGACCTGAAGGAAGAACTAGAGGACCTCGGCTTCGTCGCAACGGTGGTGGATTACCATCGTATGCCCGGGACCAATCAGCTTACTGGCCACCGCGTCGTCGTCCTGCAGGACACTCCTCGGCATCGGGAAATATTCCAGCTAACCAGGATTTACGATCTCTCCATCACCGTGGAACGTCTGCGGAAGTCCCGTGGCCCGGTCCAATGTTTCCGGTGCCAAGGGTTCAACCACGTGGCCCGTCACTGCACTATGCCGCCTATGTGCGTCAAGTGTGGTGCTGGCCACGACAGCCGCCTTTGTCCACGAAGTAAGGATGAGCCGCCCGTCTGTGGCCTGTGTGGAGGCAGCCATCCTGCCAATTTTCGTTCCTGCGCGAAGCATAAGGAGGCTAGCCGTCGGCAGCGGGGTCTTCCGCCCGTCCCGCCCTCCCGACGTGCTGATACCCGACGGAGGCGACAACCGCCGCCCACACAGCCGGCCAGTGACAAGCGTACGTGGCCCTCCCTACTTGAACGCCGGTCCGCGAGGATCCAGCCCGGTGTCACAGTGGCCGATGCACTAAAGGGCGTCTCCCAACCACGGGCGACCGCAGCTGCCGCGGTGCCCAGCGTCCCACCGCCTCCTGCACGCCAGGACCGCCAGCCAGCTTCTCCTTCGCCTACAGCTGTGCCTACTGTTGGACTCCAAGACGTTTTCCAGCTGCTGCAGCATCTGACCACGATGGTGACCGAGTTGACCACCGCCATCGTCAACCTTCCTGCAACCATCGCCGCCACAGTGGAGGCGACGATCTCACGCAGCCTTCGGGCTCCCACTGCCGACACTTCAGTAGCCCAGCATGCCTAGACGCCGCCGCTTGGATGATTTCCGCATAGTGGCTTATAATGCCGCCAACCTCACCTACGACCTTGAGGAGCTTCGGCAGTTCTTGTTTGAACATGACGTGGACATTTGCCTGGTCAATGAGACCTTCCTCAAACCAGGCATCCGCTCCAACATCGCCAATTACCGATGCTTTCGGACCGACCGGCCGACGCAGGGGGGTGGCACGGCGATCTTCATCCGCTCCTCCATTCCGCATTGTGAAATTCAACCACCTGCCATCGGGACTATTGAAGTCACTGCTGTCCAGGTTGCAACGGCCACTGGACCAGTCACGTTTATGGCTGTTTACCGGAGCCCTCGTCGCCAGCTCCTCCTAGATGATGCCCGTCGCCTTCTCCGGACTCCTGGCAAATATTTTATTGCTGGTGACCTCAATTGCAAACACGCCGCCTGGAATTCTTTGGTCACCAATCTTACTGGGCGGCTTCTTCTCCAGGCCACTGAAGAGGTGAATGCGTATGTCTGCGGTCCCGAGGAGCCGACGTGTTATCCTAGCAGAGGGAGGCCCGACATTCTTGACATCGCCATTACTCGGGGACTTAATCAGTTCCTGACTGCTGAAGTCCTTCACGAACTGAACTCCGACCACCTGCCAGTTCTCTTTCAACTGGACGTCGCCCCGGTGCAGAGTACGGGCCGGCTCAATCTCAACCGCACGGACTGGCCGTGCTTTCAGCGTCGAGTTACTGCAGCCCTGCAGCGACAGGTGGATGGCGTCGGCGTTCACGAGGCCTCTGCAGCCCAGTTTGCTGATACACTCACAGCAGCTCTGGTGGGAGCGACGCCCCGCCCGCGCACCAGCACAGTCGCATCTTCCGCTCTCCCAGCGGAAATCCTCCAGGACATACGCACACGTAATCGCCTCTGCAAGGAATGGCGTGTGACCAGGGACCCACAGCTGAAGCGCCACATCAACAGCCTGCGCCGTGACATCAAGGCCGCAATTGTCCAGCATAAGAATCGACGCTGGGCTGAGAAACTGCAGGCGTTCACCCCTGACCCCATGCACTGGAATGCGGTCCGCTTTTTTACGAAGCGCAGGACACGGATGCCCCCTCTTGCAACACCGACTGGGACGGCCTATCTACATGAGGATAAGGCGAATCTCCTTGCGGACATCTTTCAGGAGAATTTTACCCCCCTTCAAGAAGATGTGGACCAGCTACACGTCGACCAGGTTGACGCAGCAGTGCAGACCATCCTCCACGGGGATGGGGAGGAGGACCGTGACGACATACCACCTATTTCAGTGGCCGAAGTCCGTGCAAGCATCAAGGCTCTCCCGGCGTCCAAGGCTCCAGGTGTTGACGACATTACCGGCCGGGTCCTGAAGAACCTGCCGCTAATGGCTGTGGTTCATCTCACTGCCATCTTCAATTGGGTTCTGCGGACTCGCACCTACCCTGCAGCGTGGAAGCACTCCATCGTTATTGCTGTTCCTAAGCCGGGCAAGGATCGGAAGGACCCAAAATCCTACCGGCCTATCAGTTTGCTTCCGCACATCAGCAAGCTGTTTGAGCGGCTTCTTCTTCAGCGACTCCGGACCATCCTGGATATTCGGGAAATCCTCCCCCCGGAACAGTTTGGATTCCGCAGCGGCCACTCCACGACCCAGCAGATTGTACGTGTTGTGGAGTACATCACTCGCGCCTTCAACAACCGGGAATACTGTGGAGCGGTTCTTCTAGATGTCACGAAGGCCTTTGACAGTGTTTGGCATGCTGGACTTCTCTGGAAGATGGACCACCTTGGGTTTCCCCGAGCGTATGTGCGCCTCATTGCGTCGTACCTGCAGCACCGTACTTTCGCTGTCCGCGTTGACGCGGCTCTCTCCACTGCCAGACCTATCGTCGCCGGGGTGCCGCAGGGCTCCGTCCTGGGCCCCGTCCTTTATACTATATTTACCTCGGACCTTCCGACGTCGCCCCGAGTGGAGAAAGCCGTCTACGCCGACGATACGATGCTCTACACCAGGAGCCGGTGGCATGCCGCCATGCATTCCCGGTTGCAGCAGGCATGCGACGACCTCGAGATCTGGGCAGCTCGCTGGCGCATCCGGTTCAACCCCCTGAAGACGCAGGCCATCGTCTTTACGAGGAAGACGACGATGCCAGCCCCGCCACTTCGACTCTATGGGACCGCCCTCCCCTGGCAGAAGACCGTCCGGTACCTGGGCGTTATCATGGACGATCGCCTACTGTGGAAGCCACACATCGACGCCGTCCGTACCAAAGTCCACCAGCGGATGGGTGCGCTGTACCCATTCCTTAATGAAGGGTCTGACCTCTCCATCCGGAATGGCCTCCTCATCTTCCGCTTATTTATACGACCAATTGTGGACTATGCGTGTGAGGCCTGGGGCAATGCGGCTCCCACGCATATTCAGCGTCTTCAGGCGCAACAGAATAAGATCCTCCGGCGGGTCTTCCATGTACACCCGCAGTTTCCGCATCAGTACCTCCACCATGCAGCTGATGAACTGGAAGTGATGCCCCGCATACAGCAGAATGCCAGCCGTTTTTACCGACGGTCGCGCGCCTCTGCCAATCCACTCATTCGAGACGTTGGCGCACCTCAAGATGTTCGTGACCGCTATCAGCGGCCTGTTGCACTCCTCGACCGCTGAGACTCGGGAGTGCACGAAGCGGACGCTGCTTGCAGCTCCGTCCCTCTGATTTTCTTTTTATGATCCCGCATACCCCGATGCCATACAACAAATAAAGAAGTTCAACACACCCTCTCTCCTCTGACGAATGCAGGCACTGCCGTCAGGTAAATCCTGTGTTGCTCTCCTCTTCTTGGGACATAACGACTGGCGGATGGGCGCTTGCTACCGCCCAACGTCCGACAGCCTGTGCGGAGCAGCCCCAAAGCTGCGCCACAACCGCCCGCGCCTTTCAAACCACCGAGGATGGGGCTACACACAGCCACACCACAGTCGCCAACCAGTCGCCACGGCAGCGCCGCAAACCACGGCCAAACTGCAGCTACCGCGCGCTACAGCCTGGGTCGGCCCGCCGAGAATCGCCGCCCCCGCCCAAATGCCGCCCCCACAGCCCCAGCCGACGACCCGCCACAATGGCCAAACCTTCGGCAAAACTCCCACACCGTCGCCGCGGCAGCCCGGCCAGCGCGGCCGGCGCCACAGCCACACAAGCCGAGGCGTGCGGCGATGACGGCCGTGCAAACGCGCCTCCGCCGCCCCATCGCCTTCCGTCGCCCTCCCGCCGTTTCCCGATCGGCCCGCAGCCGTCGGGCCACATCGCGCGCCGTCCTCCTCCTCTCGCCCGCCAACATTCACAGCCGTTTCTCAACAATTGCCCGCCGCAAACGGACGCCGCCTGCGCAACAGGCGCCGCCGCCCCTCGCCGCTTCCGACCCAACCCCTCGACCGAGGCAAACCGCAATCCGAATCTACAGACCAACCCAATCTGCCGTCAGCACACACGACAGCCGACCTTACACGTTGCGCGTTACACATTACGTTTACACGTCTAGGTTAGGTTCGGTTAGGTTAGGTGGACGTGGGTTAGGTTAAGGGGACTTGGGTTAGGTTAAGCGTCAAACTTAGGTTAAGCATTCAAACACGTCAGGCGTCAGAGGTTAGGTTAGGTTAGGTTAGGTTAGGTTAGGTTAGGTTAGGTTACGTTAGGTTACGTTACACGTTAGGTTAAGGGGTCAGTGCTAGGTTAAGAAGCGTCAAACGTAGGTTAAAAAAGCGTTCAAAACGTGAGGCGTGAGCCGCCGGACAGCTTACCTTACGTAGACGTTTGGGGCTCACAGGCTGAGCTCACCTCACCACACCACAGGTTAGGTTCGGTTCGGTTCGCTCGGCTCAGCGTAAAGCGCCGAGGTCAGGGTTACGTTCGTTCACCTTCGGGCGCCACACTTTCGGTTGAAAGGTCGCGACGGGACGACGTCGGCAGGCACCGCCGCAAACGGACAAAAACGTACAGACGACGTCGAAAACCGCCGACAGACGGGGGAGCAGCACGACCACGACCAGATACCGAGCGCGAACGAGACGCACGCGAACCACCCCCACCGGCCAAAGGGCACCACACAACAACCCAGAGCACCACGTGTCGACACCACAGCAACCCGCCGCTCACGCGACATGGCTGGCACCGAAGGGCAACCGCCCGCAACTGCGCTTTCCGCGCCGGCCCGGATGCACGTCGTGCTACAACAACACCACTACCGTACACAGCCGCTGTTCACAACATCACTATCATGCGCGCCCGCGGCTCGCCGCCGTCGCAGTCGCAGCCCCAACGCCAGCACTTTTGCACCACCATTCACACGCACCGCAACACAGCTCGCCGACACAGCCGAACAAAACAAACACCACACAACAACAGCAACAACGCCGCCGCCTCTACTCGTGCCGGCGACCCACCCCGCCGATGGCGCACCTTTCGCCAGCCGGCAATCGACACACACGCACGCACCCACCCACCCCCCGGGGCCCAGTGCAAAAAAAAACACACAAAAACAAAAACAAAAAAAAAAACAACACAAACGACACGGGAAGCGCACACCGCCACTTCGCGCGCACGCCACCAACCAGTCGTCGTCTCAAAATAACAAACACAAACAAAATAAACTAACAACTAGGGCAACACAAAACAAAAACGCCTCGCACGAACCGCCCACAAAAAGGACAAGCACACGCACAGCCTCTGCTGACGACCACGACGCAGCGGCACGCTGCTCCTGTCCCGCGCCCCGCGCCCCGCGCCCCACTCGATTCACAACTCACGCGACACCGTCAACGACGGGCTCGCTTCCCGCAACCTACCACCTTTCCGCCACGACGCACAGCCCCAGCCCCACCCGACCCGACGACGCCCGTGGCAACGACTGCACTTTCACCACCGCCTCCCCCTTCCCCCCCAAAACACACACACACACACAGCCAGCCAAAAACGCACTCGCGACCCACACATGCACGTGCATCGGCACACGCCAACCAGTCAACGTCGACAACCACACGCAAGGCTCGAAACGAAACCGGCGTCCTTCCACGTTGCCATCAAGCTACCTACACGACACAAGACACAAGGAACAAACACAACAGCCGGCCCCACTAATTCCCACTCTCACGCCGCAAAAAGCACACCGAAACCGCCAAACGCACGCACATTCCCCTTCGCACTGACACCGACCGGCTCGCTACCACACACCTCTCGGCAGCCGTTTCACGCCAATTCGCCACACCGCCCACACAGTCGACAAGCGCCCGCCCTGTACGGCACACGCAACGACGCAGCGCAGCAAAGGGCGCCCGCAACACATACCTCTCCTCTCTCTCCCTCTCCGCCGCCCGACGCGCCAACCGCCACGCCACACCGCCAGCCACTCGCAAATTGTGCACTGCCACCAGCCACACGTCCAACACGCCGCGCCGCCTCCGGCCACCCGCCAGGGGGCGCTCACGTCCGCGACAACAGCGCGGCCCGCCGGGCCGAACCGAACCGAACCGAGCCGCCGCTGCTCTGCACTCGGCACGGCCACACCCTGCTGCAGACCGGGCTCGTCTCTCTGTACGCGTCTGCCTGCGCATCAACACAACACGACCTTTTTTTTTTTTTTCTCTCTACCGCCATCCCTTCTTCTCGCGTTTTACTCGTTGTTGCAGCAGCGGCGCACACCTACACATCCACAGCCCCAGCCGAGCCGAGCCGGCCTCACCTCAGGGCCCGCCGCCAGCGTCTCCTCCTCGGGCACAGGTGCGGTGCTGTGGCCGCCCATCCAACCGCATTGCTGGCCGTCCAGCCGCCAGGCGTTCCCACTGCCGCGAGCCACGCCGCGCACCGACCCTGCTGCAGAAAACGAAGCATAGCCAGAGACCGACCGATACACAAAGCAAGCCGTCGCCTCGCCTCTTGTCCTTCCTGCCTTCCTTTCGCCCCCCCCCCCCCCCTCCTTTTTTTTTTTTTTATTTTGTTTTCTTCTTTCTTTCTTTCTTTGGCCCTCTCTCCTTCCCGCCCCATGGCGGTTACGGCACCGCCTGCAGCGGCAGATTTTTTGCGCCCACACGCCTACTCCTACCACCATTAACCTTGCCCTGCCCATCAACGTCGCAGTCGAACCGACGCTTGCCAACACACTGCCCACGTTCCTTTCTCTTTTCGGCCTACGCCCATTACGCGCCGCCGCCACAGCACCTTCCCTTCCCACAACACACCGACGTCATCACACGCACCCACAAACAGGGGCCACGACCGTGTTCCTCGCCCACTCCCATCCCGCACGGTACGCACATTCCCAACTACTACCGCGCACCCTCCCTTTCCAATCTGTGTGTCTCTGTGTCTGTGTCCTGTGTCCTGTCCGCGCGTGACGCCTCTCAACATCCGCCGTCCCCCGTCCCGTTTTCGCCCCCATGCCGTCGTCGCGCCGCCTCCTCCCCGTCCACCGCCGCCCCTGTCCGCCCCGCACCACACCATACACCGCTGCTTGTCCCGGCCGTTGCCACCAAAGGCGCCGACCGCAAACGCGCCACGCCGCAGCCCCCGTGCGTCTCGCTCGCTTGCATCTCCGTGCCGACGCTGCCTCTCTTCCCGCTCGCACTCGACCTCGACAACACAGTCTTTGGCTCCGCCACTGCGTGTTCCGGTGGTACGCACGCTGCAACACGTATGTATTCGTTACCAGAGCGATGGCGAGGCATGACAGCATCTCTGTCTGACCAGAGAGTTATTTATCGTTGCTAGTCGGCGCTTGGACCGCGCCAGACGACAGTAGTGGCACGCACCGGGTCGCCAGGAACAGTTGTTATATATATTGTAGCGCGAGTCGGGAGAGGTAGTAGTCGGTCGACAGTAGTAGCGGGTGGACGGTTGTACTGAGCGGGCGTCGGCGGCGTGCTCTGCTCGTCTCGCGACTCTGGTCACGGTTCGGGACGATGTATAGTATATTGTGTTATAATCAAAAGGTAGTGTGAAGCTGCATTGCGCAAATCTGATAACGTATGTTCATTGTACTTATTTTGTTCAACAACAAAAGCCCCACTATTACTTTTTTCTAAAGCAACTTTTGTCTTTTAACGAAAAACATTCACTTTTTAAAGACTACTTCCTATGGCATTTCCCTCCAAGGAGTGCAATTAATTACCAGCCAGCACTCATTCATTGCACACAGCTGTGTAAGGGGTATCTACAATTGAGGAGCGGATATAAATGCAACTTTTTTGTTTTTTTTTTTTTTTTGTGTGTTGTAACCTCCCCGCAAAATTTAAAATAATGGACAATGTTATTTACGGATGCTAATGGACATTGCGCTAATTGTAACCTCGCCCACAATGAGAGGTATTGAAAATGGCAACAAAAATGTGAAATTCGCAATCCGACTCAAATATAAATTCTTCACAACATTTAAAGTCCGTTCAGTGACAAGAAACTTCAATTGAGCCGAAATATCGGTCTTTGGCCCTGTGCAAAACAATCAGAATTAAAGTCTTACCTCAGAATAAATGGATGTCACATTTCTGCTCTTGTTGTTGCGCAGCGCTTGGAGGAACTGCATTGCAAATAATAATATTCTCTTTTTTTGTGATTTTAGTGAAATTTTTCTTCAAAGAAGTGGAATGAAATGGGAAGTGCAACGAACTCTTTAGTTCAATAAAACATTACATTTTTGAAAAATGCTTTTGAAATAAAAATTATTTTTGGGGAACTTGTTGGAGAATTAATTACAATAAATATAATTTTTCATTATCTAATGATTATATTAATTAACAGTATACCTCCTTCACCATCTTGACCAGTGTTGCCGACCGCCTACATCACACAACCGCACTCGGCTGCTACTACTGACCGACCGCTCTGCATGACGACTATTAGCGTACTGCACGCGACGACTACTGACAGAGTACAGCCCTCAACTAGACAGAGCTACAGACTCGCAACGACTGACTGACTGACTGACTGACTGACTGAGAACCGCTCGCAACACTCGCGCGGTCCAGCGCAAACTCTCTGGTCACAGATGCTACAATGTCTCGCCATCGCTGCTATGTTACATACGTGTTTCAGTGTCTTTTTCATTGGGGTAACGATCTTTGGCTCTTTTTATTCTGAATACAGGGCCAAAGGTCAACGCTGCTGCCCTTATACAATTTATCAGGTTCCATTATGTCTGTTGCAATGTTACATACGGTTCATTCTTTCATTAATATTATCGTTGGGTTTGTTTTGTAGGGACGTTAACATTCTGGCACATTTTTATTATCATCGGACTCTCTGCTATTTGTGCAGGGAGGTTATACCTGGGTCCATTTCCATTTCCATTTCCATTTACATTTTAATATTGATAGACTTTTTGTTTTCTTTTTTTGTTTCTTGTTGTTTTTCCTTCTTTTTTCTTGTTGTTTTTTTTTCTTTCTTTTTTTTTGTTTTGTTTTGTTTTTCCCGCTCTCACCACCACCGCCGCATCACGCCTTCCGTTTTCTTCTTGGTTTCTTTTCTGTTCTTCAACTGCTTCAACATCACCGCGCCCCATTTCCACACCACAGCCATCAGCCTCCAAGACGGGCAGGCGCAGTGTGCCATTTCCGGCGCACAAGCACACCCGTACGGTACTCTCCTCGCCCCCACGCCACCAACAACACAGCGACCACGCGGCTTTCAGGCATGGCATGGCACGGCACGGCACGGCACCGGCGAAATGCGCCGCCCCCGCCCCTCCGCGCATCCGTCCGTCTCGCCACGTTCACTGACAGCCGCGTCTGCGGCTACACCACGACAACCACAACACAACACCGCTCCCCTCCCTGGCAACTCATTGTTTTTCTCCTCCTCTTTTGCACAAACCACAACGCCGAGCACAGGCGCAAGCCACCCACACCGCGCCCCTCCCCGTCCCGTCTTTGGCCGCCGCTCCTCGTTTCCTCGTTTGCCCCCTCCCATCTCCCGAAATGCCATGCCAGCAGCGTTACGCATGCCCCTCCCCTGTCCACACAACACTACCGCCAAACGAACAGCCTTCCGGGCCACATGCAGGGCACGCCCACCTCCAAACACTGCCAATTCACGGACGCACGCACGCACACACACACACACACACACACACACACACACACACACACACACTTTCCCGACACCTTTCTGTACGGAGGGTGCGTCATCTCGACCGTGACAGAGTGACGCCAACTATCGACGATCCATTTCCCCCCACTGGTAAAACACGTCCACTAACACCTACATACATCATTCAAGTACACAGACAATAGCATACACACAATGGGAGGGCACACGAACATGGACGGCACGGCACTGTCACACACTCTTCCTCAGAACCAACCATACCAACAAACGTTACGTACAACCGGGAAAGCGAAAGCGAAAGCAAAAGCAAAAAGCAAAGGCCAATGCAGCCGTCAAAGGTAACGTTCACCACGGCAGACACTTGCAGCCGCGCCGCCGTTAAACGCATTTCAGTGCGGCTCCAATACGCCTCCGACACGGGAACGTTCCGTTGCTCTACGAATGCGTTTCTCCCCTTTTTCCCTTCCTCTCTCTTTTGCCCCCCCCCCTCTGTCCTTTCCTCCTGCACTCTTGCCTCCTTCCTCACGTTCTGCCCAGACATTCGACCGATCAAAGTCAACCTGTCGTTACCGTTCTCAGCGCGACGGTGTACAACAGTATGACGGGTGTGCCCACGACTTCGGTTCAGTTGCGTGACGCCGGTCTATCGCGCCGATCGACAGTTACTCAGGGGGGCGACGGATCGGACCACGTCACCGACACACAAAACACTTTCAAACAAACAAATACATACCGGATGGACACAGACAAACACGTGTACAGACATTCGCCAAAAACGGCCGCCGCCGCCGCCGCCGTCGTCTAGCGTCGCGCTTACTGTACTGCACTGGACACGCGTGCATCTTGAATGACGACATCGGTGTGCGTGCGTCGTACGCAATCAGTCAGACACGGCTATCAAAAATCAGAGTCGAATGGTACATCATCGTGCGTGTCGCCGTACACGTACAGTACAATGCAACAACAATGCGTCTTCATGGCACGTTCATTTCAACGTCACTCACACACCTCCACGCTGCAGTTACGTCGCACCATTGTCAAACTCGGCGTACAGCAAAGGGAATAGTGGGCGGCAAACAAAAACCACAAAAAAAAACAACATTTCACATTTCACCCTCGCCATGTATGATGTGCAAAAAACAAACCCGCAAACGGCCGTCGTTACGGTGACACAAAAGTCGGCGATCGCACTGTCCCCCCTCGCAGACAGGTAACACACACACCAACAACACCAAATGGGTCAAAAACCACGCCAACGAGGCGTGCCACCATTCCACGCCACGGCGACCAACCTCGTGGCCGTACCCCGCGCAACACGCTTTGACGCGCCCCCCCACCCACAATCAAAATGCACACATACATCACAGCCGTCCACACAAACAACAACAACAATTCCGCCCTTCCCGCAAAAGGCAAGTTGGTGGCCCTGAAAAGGGCCGTTTTGCCGCTCTCGCAACGGAGGAGCATTCTCTCTCCATCCTTCCTTCCGTTCCAGAGCCACCTCCTTACTTGGAGCTCGTGTACTTGGTCACCGCCTTCGTGCCCTCGCTCACGGCGTGCTTGGCCAGCTCGCCAGGCAGCAACAGCCGCACAGCGGTCTGGATCTCGCGGGACGTGATGGTCGAGCGCTTGTTGTAGTGCGCCAGGCGAGAAGCCTCGGCCGCAATGCGCTCGAAAATGTCGTTCACGAAGCTGTTCATGATGCTCATCGCCTTCGACGAGATGCCCGTGTCAGGGTGCACCTGCTTCAGCACCTTGTAGATGTAGATGGCATAGCTCTCCTTCCTCTTGCGCTTCTTCTTCTTGTCGCCCTTCGAAATGTTCTTCTGCGCCTTGCCAGCCTTCTTGGCGGCCTTCCCGCTAGTCTTGGGCGGCATCTCGAACCAACGTACGGCGGCAGCAGCAACACCAGTAGCAAGCGCTCCGCTCTAGTCAGCGTCTCCCCACACAGTGGCACCCGCCGCCAGCCGCCGCCGCACCTTTACCAGCTCGCCCTGTTGCGGCCGCCGACCAATGGGGCGCGCGCGCAACCGGCCGCCGCACCCGAGCCCATAAAGCACCCCCACCCCGGCTGCGCCGGCACTCGCCGAGCGGCAGTCGAACGTTGAGCTAGTCTCCGTGCGTCTGTTACGCAAAGCCATAGGCCCCCGCTTGCACGGGTGACAATCCAGGTGCTTCTTCGGCTTCGCTTTTATTAAAGCGTTGACGGGTGCACACGTCGAAGCACAGCACGGGCAGGCTGCACGATGAGCAAATTGTCGTGTGCGGTTTCAATCTGCGGTGACGATTCGGGGTCCCAGCAGCTCGCTGCTGGCGGCGTCGATGTCGTCTCCTCGATGTCGCGGGCCGCTTTTCCGGGCGGTTCGGGTACTTCTGCTGCCGCAGAGCCATGCTCTGCTCCCCCGAGTGTTAGGGACTCTGCAGGTCAGGGCCTGGTCACTGGCCAGTGTCCCGCGCCTGCCAGTTTGTTAGGGCCAAGCACAGCCGCCGGAAACCTAACGGTGTCGGCAACGAAGGCGGCGTCTGGCATACCCAAGGCAGCCCTCGACTTTGCTTCCACTTCCGCCCCCAACGAGATCAATAGGGCGCCTAACGCCGTCAAACAACAAACCAGCACTACGTCTTTCATTGTCAGTATGAGCAGCGCCACTAATTCCCCAAATCCAGACGTTGACAGACTACTACTAGAAAACGCACAGAATAACCTCCTCCCTTATCTTGCGTCCCGCAGGCGTGAAAAAGGGAATCGTCTCCCAGTAAAAATTCTCCCGAAACCCTCTTCCAAAGCCCAACCCAAACCTACCCGCAAAACCACTCCCAACCTCAAATCCACCCTCCCACCGTCCCCTAAAGTTAAACTTTCCAGGACCCAGAAAAAGAACCGAGGCAGGCGTAAAAACCTCGTAAAGCGACTCAAAGCTCCCAGCCAATCTCCGGAAGCTGAGAACAAACAAAAGGAACACGATTCCGAATCAGATAGCCCTCTGGTTATCGATGAGTCCAAGCAGGAGCAGGAAAACGAGATCGGGGAAACCGCTACTAGCGGTGAAGGTGACGGCTTTCAACTAGCCAGAAAAACCATCCGCCAACCCACACCCCCGCCGGCCACGGAAGCGGCACCAACATCTAACCGTTTTTCCGCCATAGACGACGAACCCACGACCAATGATGCGTCACTCCAACCACCAGTGGGCTCGCAGAAACGAGCATACCTCCCCCCAATCGTCGCAGAATTTGACAAGGACTACAAAGAGCTCTATGATCTAGTGAAGAGCGCAGTAGGTGATAGATTCAAAGCCAAACCGGCAGGGGGTGACAAAATAAAGCTCACCCTCCACTCCATGGACGAATACATGGCGGTAAAACAACTTTTGAGTGATAAGAAAGTTCCGCACTACACTTTCCCGACCGAAAGGATCAGGAACCTAAATATAGTTATCCGCGACCTACCGCGCAAACTATCGCCCTCAGCGATAAAAGAAGACCTGATCCGCCAAAATTTCGATGTTAAGACAGTCACACAAATGAAACCACCCGGTTCTAATAACAAGTGGCCCCTCTACCTCGCCGTAATGCCAGACATACCGATAAACAAAAAGCCTATGAGGAGTGTCCTGCAGATACCCATAACCACCGAACTGTTAAAAAAGAAAAATCGGTCTCAACAATGCTTTAGGTGCCAGGGACTGGGACATGTGGCCTCACACTGCGACATGCCTGTACGATGCAGGAAGTGTGCGGAGGGACACGACTCCAGGACCTGTCAAATTAAAATAGAAGACCCAAGAATAAAGTGTGCGCTATGCGGCGAAGGGCACACCGCCAGCTACCTGGGATGCAGGGTTCATAAGAACTACGCCCAACGCTATCGAGGCACGAATGCACCCCCAAACAAACCCCAAGCTAAACCCCCAAACCGACCTGAAATCACAAGACGAGATAGGCCGCCCTACAGAGGCAAATCCCGGGAGGTGACGACCGCCGCGACGTTCGCAAACATCGCGGCCGACACTGAGGCGCGCAGTAGCGCCCCTCTGCCGGCCGAGATGGGACCGGAATCTTGCGGCCGACGCTCCCCGGAAACAACCCAGGACACTCCTCTCCTTGACCAGATCCCTGACGACGGAGAATGCCCTAGGGAAGTCCTAACCCCTGCCCCAAAGACCAGTCTGCGGCGGGCAGGGGGCGCGGACCGTCAGACCGCTGGCAGACATCCTGTCACTCAAAGTCTGAGCGAAGCTGCGCCCTCGCCCTCCACAGACGATCCTGTGCTGGGAGTCATGTCCCAAACTCTGAATCTTCTCGCGCAGATGATGCGGGAGATTCAGCAGCAAAATGCACAGATCCTCGCCGCCCTACAAGCAGCAGTTAAGCAGTCGCATCCCTCAGCGACTTCCCAAGCAACAACAACAGCCAAACATGGATAGACGCCCCCATATCCAAGGTCTGAAAATGTGCGTCTTTAACGCAGACGGCATCTTCAACCAAGTCATGGAGTTCCGAGAGCTCATGAAGGAGCTTAATATCGACGTTTGCATGATGTCAGAAACACACCTAAAACCGGGAGTAAAAGCGGCAGTCCCAAACTATAACAGTTACAGAAGAGACAGGCCAACCGCAGGAGGCGGGGTGGCCATATACGTAAAGAGAGGGATCCCCCATCACCAGATATTCCCCCCAGCTACCCGCTCGTTAGAAACGGTAGCCGTGGAAATAGCCACAGTTACAGGCCCCCTCACAGTCGTTGCAGCTTACCGCCAACCGACCCCAACCTTAGATGAGGACGACATTCCCGCACTAGCACAAATCAGAGGCAAGCTCCTAATAGGAGGAGACCTCAATGCAAAACACGCAGACTGGCATTCTAGACTCACGACCAGAGCCGGTCGTCAACTGCAGCGACTCGCGCGAGACCACCAGTTCGACGTCTGGGGCCCAGAAGAGCCGACACACTTCCCTAAAAACGGAGGCCGGCCAGACGTCCTTGACATAGCTCTCACAAGGAGAATAACAGGCTTCGTGACTGCGAGAACAATAAATAGAATGTCCTCCGATCACAACCCAGTTATAATCGAGGTCGACGTGGGAGAAAGGGTAGCTCTCCCACAACACCAGGTGTCGTATAAGCACACGAACTGGGAGCACTTTCAGGTAAATGTCGCTTCTGAAATAGCTCGCGCCCCGCCTCCAACTGCAGATACTGCAGAACAGGCGCTTAAAGACCTCACCAACACGATCCTGCAGGCTGCTGAGGAGGCCACACCCCGGCAGCGGGAAGGCCCTCCTCCTCAAATACAACTCCCGGAGCACCTGCTTGCGCAAATTAGGCACAAAAACAGGGTCGCAAAAGAATGGAAAATAACAAGAAATCCGGCAACTAGGAGGCTGCTCAACCGTCTACAGAGAGAGTTGAAAGTAGCACTCAATGAGCACCGCAACCAGCAATGGTCTGCCCGCCTATCAGCCCTCAAAGTAGACGACAACAGCCTATGGCAAGCTACCAAGCAATTCACACGTACACGCGCGCGTATGCCACCTCTGCACGGCGAGCGTGGAAGCCTTGTCTTCAGCCCTGTCGACAAGGCCAACGCGCTCGCCGACTCGTTCGAACAACAGTTTCAACCAGCAGAGGCGCAGGACGAGGACCACGAAATCATAGTCCGTCAGCAGCTTGCAGTATTCCTTGCAGCTGAAGACGACGAGAATGAACACACTCCACTTTTCGCCCCAGAAGACGTGGCAAAAGTCATTAGGTCCCTGCCCAACAAAAAGGCCCCAGGCCACGACCGGCTCACAAACCAGTTAGTTAAGAACCTCCCGCCACTGGCAATCACACACATCGCGAACGTCTTCAACGAGATTACTCGATCCCGCGAGTTTCCAGCGTGCTGGAAACACGCGGAGGTGGTCGCGATAGCTAAACCCGGTAAGGACCCATTATTCCCACAGCACTACAGACCGATTAGTCTTCTGCCCACTCTCAGTAAAATCTACGAGCGCCTCCTAATCACACCTATTGAGCAACACATCTCCAGAGAGCAAGTTCTGCCTGATTTCCAGTTTGGATTCAGGCAGAAACACTCCGCCCCCCAACAGATCATGAGAGTTGTTGAAGCAGCCACCGAGGCCTTCAACCGCAGAAGCTACTGTGGGATAGTGCTACTTGATGTAGCCAAGGCCTTCGATTCCGTATGGCACAATGGGTTATTGTACAAACTATACACACAAGGCTTCCCCGGGACGATAGTAAAGCTGCTGAAAAGCTATCTCTCGAATAGGACATTTTCCGTCAGGGTTGACAACTCCCTGTCAACAAAAAGACGCATACGTGCAGGGGTGCCCCAGGGATCGGTGCTAGGGCCTGTCCTGTACAGCCTGTACACGGCAGACACACCCACCTCACCCCTGGTGCACACTGCACAATATGCAGATGATACAGCATTTTTCACCCGCAACCCAAACAGGGATCTGGTCACAAGACGCCTCCAAAGAGTTCTCAACGCCACAGAGGAATGGTCCAAAAGGTGGCGCATCACAATTAACAGCGGGAAAACGCAGGCAATTGTGATTACGCGCCGATTAGGACCGCGAGGACCACGCAGGCGACCACCCTTAAATCTAAGATTAAACGGCCAAGAACTCCCTTGGCGAAACACCGCAAAGTATCTAGGGGTGACCTTAGATAAGAGGCTGACATGGCAGGCGCACATCGATGACCTGCGCCGCCGAGCCAGCGCTCGCTTGAGCGTACTATACCCAGTCCTTAATACCAGTAGTGCGCTAACAGCAGACCTAGGAGTACGCGTCTACTGCACCCTCATACGCCCCATAATGGAATACGCGTGCCCAGTATGGGGCTATGCGGCCAAGACGCACGTACTCAAACTCCAAAGGGTTCAAAATAGGGCCCTCAAACGAGCCTTACACCTCCCCTCCCGATTCCCCACAGACGACCTACACGCGTCTGCGGACGTAATTCGACTACAACAGCGCTTTGCGGACCTGGCTAAAGCGTTCTACGAAACAGCCAGCAGGTCAACAAACCCCCTCATCAATTCACTGGGTCAATATGACCCCACCATCAAGCGTCACAAAACTCCCAGGTCAATATTCTTTGACTGAACACACACTCGCCCACCATCACATCACCCTCTCTCAGCCCCCATCAACTCGCCAACATCATCACCCAAAAACCGCCATAGATCAGGCAGTACAAGATAAGTAGCAAATACGCACATAAACACACAAGACATACCGCAAAAGTAAAGACACAACACAACAATCACACATTCCCAATTCGAAGTAAATGTCCAAGGACAAAAACTTCACCACTAGTCACCCTGAAGGCCAGGGTACAAAAGGTGCGAGCGCGCGGCTGCGCCGGCACGCACTCCGCTGCTCGACTCGCTGCCGCTCGCACCGGTCGTTTTCGTTTCCTTCTCGTGTGCACCGTCGCTAGCCCATCGCCATGTCCGGACGCGGAAAGGGAGGCAAAGTCAAGGGCAAGTCAAAGTCCCGCTCAAGCAGGGCTGGGCTCCAGTTCCCGGTCGGCAGAATCCACCGCCTCCTGCGCAAGGGAAACTACGCAGAGCGCGTCGGCGCCGGGGCGCCCGTCTACCTCGCCGCCGTCATGGAGTACCTCGCGGCTGAGGTGCTCGAGCTGGCCGGAAACGCGGCCCGCGACAACAAGAAGACGCGCATCATCCCGCGCCACCTGCAGCTTGCCATCCGCAACGACGAGGAGCTCAACAAGCTCCTGTCGGGCGTCACCATCGCACAGGGTGGTGTCCTACCCAACATCCAGGCCGTCCTGCTGCCAAAGAAGACCGAGAAGAAGGCCTAAAGGAGGCCAGGCAATCGCAGCGCCGCGTGCTCCCCTGCACGCAACGCGCTTTGCCGGCTCGGCTCGGCCCGGCCCACAACAATCGGCCCTTTTCAGGGCCACCACACAAACCTACGTCCAAAGCAAAATTTCAGTCGTCCTCGCCGCACCTTGTTTTGTTTCAACTTTGCACTTTCACAGCACAGCCGCCGCCGGCGCACGTCCGCCATCTTGTCGTCCACACAGCCCGCACACACACACACACACACACACACACACACACACATTTTGCACGGTCGCAGAGTCGCCTTCCAAACGACAACGGCAGCAATAATGACCATTGTTAAAGGGAGGCGTGTCGACACACCGCCCTCCACTCCCGCGCGCAACGGCCGTCGACACGAACGAAACAGCTGATCCGGCCGCCTATGCCCACACGCCTTGCCTCGGAAACCCCAACGCCGCCGCAAACACACAGAGCCAAACCACGCAAGCAAATAATTACCGCCTCTCTCGCACAACAACACACAGCCCGCCATCTCCGTCGCGATCGATACAAAGACACACAATAACAAACACAAACGAAGCAGCTCCACACACAGCCAGCCACATGACACGTTTCCTTTCCTTCTCCCCTCCCAGCCACATCACGTCGCTCAAACGGAAAGAAAGAAAGAAACAAACAAACAAACAAACAAACAAACAAACGAACAACACAGCGCACACACACGCAGCAACAACAACAACAACACAGACTCTTTCGCACTTTTCAACTTCCGAACAGTGTGGTGGCCCTGAAAAGGGCCGTTTTCTAGTCTCTCCCACCCACAAGCACGGCCGCGGGAAGGCCAGCGCCCGCTGCGACGCAGCCTAACCGCCGAAACCGTACAGGGTGCGCCCCTGCCTCTTCAGGGCGTACACCACGTCCATGGCCGTCACAGTCTTGCGCTTGGCGTGCTCAGTGTACGTCACCGCGTCGCGGATCACGTTCTCCAGGAACACCTTCAGCACCCCGCGGGTCTCCTCGTAGATCAGACCAGAGATGCGCTTCACGCCGCCCCTGCGAGCCAGGCGGCGGATGGCGGGCTTCGTGATGCCCTGGATGTTGTCGCGCAACACCTTGCGGTGCCGCTTGGCGCCACCCTTGCCGAGCCCCTTTCCTCCCTTGCCGCGGCCTGTCATCCTTCCTTCCTCGGGCAAAGCAAAACGTGCACAAACAGCAGCTGCAGCGGCTGGCGAGTCGGCTACGGTCTGCGCCCAGCGCGCCCGCCGCCCCCCTATATAGACTCTGGCCCGCCCTCCCCCCACCACGCGCAACCGAGGGCATATAAGCGCAGCACGGAGGCGCGCGGGCCCGTTGTCAAGGCAGCACCGGACGCCGCGCCGCACCTAACCTCCACGCACGCCGCTCCGCTACCGCCAACGCTACCGCCATGGCCCGCACAAAGCAAACGGCCCGCAAGTCCACCGGCGGAAAGGCGCCGCGCAAACAGCTCGCCACCAAGGCGGCGAGGAAGAGCGCGCCCGCCACCGGAGGCGTCAAGAAGCCCCACCGCTACAGGCCGGGCACCGTCGCCCTGCGAGAAATCAGGCGCTACCAGAAGAGCACAGAGCTGCTCATCCGCAAGCTGCCATTCCAGCGCCTAGTGCGCGAGATCGCCCAGGACTTCAAGACCGACCTGCGCTTCCAGAGCTCCGCAGTCATGGCCCTGCAGGAGGCCAGCGAGGCCTACCTCGTCGGCCTCTTCGAAGACACCAACCTGTGCGCAATCCACGCCAAGCGCGTCACCATCATGCCCAAGGACATCCAGCTCGCGCGCCGCATCCGCGGCGAGCGCGCCTAAACCGCGCCGCGGCACCGCACCGCACAAACAAAAACGGCCCTTTTCAGGGCCACTAACATCTCTCCGTCGCGAGCAAACTTTGTCGGTCGCCTGCCTCTCGCCCCGCAACCCAAAAACAAAAACCACCACTTCCCGTCCGTCCGCCACACACACCCGCTCACTCTGCCTGCCTGCTAGCAGCGCGCAACAATCACACATCATCCCTCCCCGGCGCTCAAAGCGCACAATACCCAACGGCCGACGTCACACCGCACGGGTGGCTGGCCGGCCGCCGCTTTCGTTTCGAAAACAAAAAAAACCCGCACTCCACTCCGACGGCCAACGGCCAGGCAGGCGCGCTCGCTCGCTCTACACGCCACCGAAATCCCCGCCGACTCCTTCCACATCTCAACGTGCCCCCCGTTGCAAAACATAACACACACAAAGAAACAAAACAAAGACCAGACACGACTAGACAAGACACACATCCGAGAAGAACGAACGCAGGCAAGCCAACCAACGTATTCAAACAAAACAACGTGACAGAAAACCAACCGTCGGCCGCCGCCACAAACACGGCGACAATCAACCACGACAACAACAACACCGCTTACCGCTACCGCCGCCCACACCCGCCACCGACCCCCGCAATCAAACCACCACGGCACGCAAACAGCATCCCCACGGGCATACAGACAGACACCCACACCAAACGCAACACGACAATCAAAACCTTCCCCGACGTGCTTTGATGGCCCTGAGAAGGGCCGTTTTGGGCCGCGCGTCTCTTGCGCGCCACTAGACGACGACGGGGGGTGGGGACGACGGGGTCAAGCGCCAAACCCTTCCTTTCCCATCTCTTTCTCCTCTACTCTACTCTACTTCTTCTTCTTGGGCGAAGCCTTCGCCTTAGACGGCGTCGTCGCCTTCTTCGGGCGCGGCGCCTTCGGCTTCTTCGTCGGAACCTTGGCGGCCTTCTTCGCCTTCGACGGCGACTTGGCCTTGGCCGGCTTGGCCGCAGCCGCCTTCTTCGCACCCGCGGGAGCGGCCGACGCCGCAGACGCCTTCTTGGCGGCGCCCGCCTTCCGACCGGTCGCCGCCTTCACGCCACCAGCCTTCTTTGCGCCGGCCGCACGGGCGCCCTTCTTCTCCTTGCTGGCCGGAGCGGCGCGCTTCTTCTTGGCACCGCCAGCACGAGCCTTGCCGCCCTCGGCCGCCCCCCCGCCGCCGGCGCCGGCAAGCTTGAACGAGCCGGACGCGCCCTTCCCCTTCGTCTGCACCAGCTCGCCCGCCACGACGGCCGACTTGAGGTACTTCTTGATAAACGGCGCCAGCTTCTCCGCGTCCAGCTTGTAGTGCGCGGCTATGTACTTCTTGATCGCCTGCAGCGACGACCCGCCGCGCTCCTTCAGACTCTTGATGGCGGCCGTCACCATCTCAGAGGTGCGCGGGTGCGCAGGCTTGGCGCGCGGCTTCTTCGCAGACGACGCAGACTTGGCCTTCTTCGTAGTGCCGGTGGCGGCGGGTGCCGCAGCAGTCTCGTTCGTAGCCGCCTGATCTGCCATTTCGACGACGCGCGTAACACACAGCGAGAGCGAGAGCGAGAGCGAGCGGGACGGCAGGCACGCAAGCACAGCACAGCACGGCAGAGCAGAGCAGAGAATCACAAGGGCCCAGCCAGTGTCGCGGGCGGGCGCGGACGGCCGAGAGAGCGGCCGCCACTCTGCGCGCCGCCGCGCCGCGCCTCCCGCGCTTGCTACCGCCCAACGTCCGACAGCCTGTGCGGAGCAGCCCCAAAGCTGCGCCACAACCGCCCGCGCCTTTCAAACCACCGAGGATGGGGCTACACACAGCCACACCACAGTCGCCAACCAGTCGCCACGGCAGCGCCGCAAACCACGGCCAAACTGCAGCTACCGCGCGCTACAGCCTGGGTCGGCCCGCCGAGAATCGCCGCCCCCGCCCAAATGCCGCCCCCACAGCCCCAGCCGACGACCCGCCACAATGGCCAAACCTTCGGCAAAACTCCCACACCGTCGCCGCGGCAGCCCGGCCAGCGCGGCCGGCGCCACAGCCACACAAGCCGAGGCGTGCGGCGATGACGGCCGTGCAAACGCGCCTCCGCCGCCCCATCGCCTTCCGTCGCCCTCCCGCCGTTTCCCGATCGGCCCGCAGCCGTCGGGCCACATCGCGCGCCGTCCTCCTCCTCTCGCCCGCCAACATTCACAGCCGTTTCTCAACAATTGCCCGCCGCAAACGGACGCCGCCTGCGCAACAGGCGCCGCCGCCCCTCGCCGCTTCCGACCCAACCCCTCGACCGAGGCAAACCGCAATCCGAATCTACAGACCAACCCAATCTGCCGTCAGCACACACGACAGCCGACCTTACACGTTGCGCGTTACACATTACGTTTACACGTCTAGGTTAGGTTCGGTTAGGTTAGGTGGACGTGGGTTAGGTTAAGGGGACTTGGGTTAGGTTAAGCGTCAAACTTAGGTTAAGCATTCAAACACGTCAGGCGTCAGAGGTTAGGTTAGGTTAGGTTAGGTTAGGTTAGGTTAGGTTAGGTTACGTTAGGTTACGTTACACGTTAGGTTAAGGGGTCAGTGCTAGGTTAAGAAGCGTCAAACGTAGGTTAAAAAAGCGTTCAAAACGTGAGGCGTGAGCCGCCGGACAGCTTACCTTACGTAGACGTTTGGGGCTCACAGGCTGAGCTCACCTCACCACACCACAGGTTAGGTTCGGTTCGGTTCGCTCGGCTCAGCGTAAAGCGCCGAGGTCAGGGTTACGTTCGTTCACCTTCGGGCGCCACACTTTCGGTTGAAAGGTCGCGACGGGACGACGTCGGCAGGCACCGCCGCAAACGGACAAAAACGTACAGACGACGTCGAAAACCGCCGACAGACGGGGGAGCAGCACGACCACGACCAGATACCGAGCGCGAACGAGACGCACGCGAACCACCCCCACCGGCCAAAGGGCACCACACAACAACCCAGAGCACCACGTGTCGACACCACAGCAACCCGCCGCTCACGCGACATGGCTGGCACCGAAGGGCAACCGCCCGCAACTGCGCTTTCCGCGCCGGCCCGGATGCACGTCGTGCTACAACAACACCACTACCGTACACAGCCGCTGTTCACAACATCACTATCATGCGCGCCCGCGGCTCGCCGCCGTCGCAGTCGCAGCCCCAACGCCAGCACTTTTGCACCACCATTCACACGCACCGCAACACAGCTCGCCGACACAGCCGAACAAAACAAACACCACACAACAACAGCAACAACGCCGCCGCCTCTACTCGTGCCGGCGACCCACCCCGCCGATGGCGCACCTTTCGCCAGCCGGCAATCGACACACACGCACGCACCCACCCACCCCCCGGGGCCCAGTGCAAAAAAAAACACACAAAAACAAAAACAAAAAAAAAACAACACAAACGACACGGGAAGCGCACACCGCCACTTCGCGCGCACGCCACCAACCAGTCGTCGTCTCAAAATAACAAACACAAACAAAATAAACTAACAACTAGGGCAACACAAAACAAAAACGCCTCGCACGAACCGCCCACAAAAAGGACAAGCACACGCACAGCCTCTGCTGACGACCACGACGCAGCGGCACGCTGCTCCTGTCCCGCGCCCCGCGCCCCGCGCCCCACTCGATTCACAACTCACGCGACACCGTCAACGACGGGCTCGCTTCCCGCAACCTACCACCTTTCCGCCACGACGCACAGCCCCAGCCCCACCCGACCCGACGACGCCCGTGGCAACGACTGCACTTTCACCACCGCCTCCCCCTTCCCCCCCAAAACACACACACACACACACACACACACACACACAGCCAGCCAAAAACGCACTCGCGACCCACACATGCACGTGCATCGGCACACGCCAACCAGTCAACGTCGACAACCACACGCAAGGCTCGAAACGAAACCGGCGTCCTTCCACGTTGCCATCAAGCTACCTACACGACACAAGACACAAGGAACAAACACAACAGCCGGCCCCACTAATTCCCACTCTCACGCCGCAAAAAGCACACCGAAACCGCCAAACGCACGCACATTCCCCTTCGCACTGACACCGACCGGCTCGCTACCACACACCTCTCGGCAGCCGTTTCACGCCAATTCGCCACACCGCCTACACAGTCGACAAGCGCCCGCCCTGTACGGCACACGCAACGACGCAGCGCAGCAAAGGGCGCCCGCAACACATACCTCTCCTCTCTCTCCCTCTCCGCCGCCCGACGCGCCAACCGCCACGCCACACCGCCAGCCACTCGCAAATTGTGCACTGCCACCAGCCACACGTCCAACACGCCGCGCCGCCTCCGGCCACCCGCCAGGGGGCGCTCACGTCCGCGACAACAGCGCGGCCCGCCGGGCCGAACCGAACCGAACCGAGCCGCCGCTGCTCTGCACTCGGCACGGCCACACCCTGCTGCAGACCGGGCTCGTCTCTCTGTACGCGTCTGCCTGCGCATCAACACAACACGACCTTTTTTTTTTTTTTCTCTCTACCGCCATCCCTTCTTCTCGCGTTTTACTCGTTGTTGCAGCAGCGGCGCACACCTACACATCCACAGCCCCAGCCGAGCCGAGCCGGCCTCACCTCAGGGCCCGCCGCCAGCGTCTCCTCCTCGGGCACAGGTGCGGTGCTGTGGCCGCCCATCCAACCGCATTGCTGGCCGTCCAGCCGCCAGGCGTTCCCACTGCCGCGAGCCACGCCGCGCACCGACCCTGCTGCAGAAAACGAAGCATAGCCAGAGACCGACCGATACACAAAGCAAGCCGTCGCCTCGCCTCTTGTCCTTCCTGCCTTCCTTTCGCCCCCCCCCCCTCCTTTTTTTTTTTTTATTTTGTTTTCTTCTTTCTTTCTTTCTTTGGCCCTCTCTCCTTCCCGCCCCATGGCGGTTACGGCACCGCCTGCAGCGGCAGATTTTTTGCGCCCACACGCCTACTCCTACCACCATTAACCTTGCCCTGCCCATCAACGTCGCAGTCGAACCGACGCTTGCCAACACACTGCCCACGTTCCTTTCTCTTTTCGGCCTACGCCCATTACGCGCCGCCGCCACAGCACCTTCCCTTCCCACAACACACCGACGTCATCACACGCACCCACAAACAGGGGCCACGACCGTGTTCCTCGCCCACTCCCATCCCGCACGGTACGCACATTCCCAACTACTACCGCGCACCCTCCCTTTCCAATCTGTGTGTCTCTGTGTCTGTGTCCTGTGTCCTGTCCGCGCGTGACGCCTCTCAACATCCGCCGTCCCCCGTCCCGTTTTCGCCCCCATGCCGTCGTCGCGCCGCCTCCTCCCCGTCCACCGCCGCCCCTGTCCGCCCCGCACCACACCATACACCGCTGCTTGTCCCGGCCGTTGCCACCAAAGGCGCCGACCGCAAACGCGCCACGCCGCAGCCCCCGTGCGTCTCGCTCGCTTGCATCTCCGTGCCGACGCTGCCTCTCTTCCCGCTCGCACTCGACCTCGACAACACAGTCTTTGGCTCCGCCACTGCGTGTTCCGGTGGTACGCACGCTGCAACACGTATGTATTCGTTACCAGAGCGATGGCGAGGCATGACAGCATCTCTGTCTGACCAGAGAGTTATTTATCGTTGCTAGTCGGCGCTTGGACCGCGCCAGACGACAGTAGTGGCACGCACCGGGTCGCCAGGAACAGTTGTTATATATATTGTAGCGCGAGTCGGGAGAGGTAGTAGTCGGTCGACAGTAGTAGCGGGTGGACGGTTGTACTGAGCGGGCGTCGGCGGCGTGCTCTGCTCGTCTCGCGACTCTGGTCACGGTTCGGGACGATGTATAGTATATTGTGTTATAATCAAAAGGTAGTGTGAAGCTGCATTGCGCAAATCTGATAACGTATGTTCATTGTACTTATTTTGTTCAACAACAAAAGCCCCACTATTACTTTTTTCTAAAGCAACTTTTGTCTTTTAACGAAAAACATTCACTTTTTAAAGACTACTTCCTATGGCATTTCCCTCCAAGGAGTGCAATTAATTACCAGCCAGCACTCATTCATTGCACACAGCTGTGTAAGGGGTATCTACAATTGAGGAGCGGATATAAATGCAACTTTTTTGTTTTTTTTTTTTTTTTGTGTGTTGTAACCTCCCCGCAAAATTTAAAATAATGGACAATGTTATTTACGGATGCTAATGGACATTGCGCTAATTGTAACCTCGCCCACAATGAGAGGTATTGAAAATGGCAACAAAAATGTGAAATTCGCAATCCGACTCAAATATAAATTCTTCACAACATTTAAAGTCCGTTCAGTGACAAGAAACTTCAATTGAGCCGAAATATCGGTCTTTGGCCCTGTGCAAAACAATCAGAATTAAAGTCTTACCTCAGAATAAATGGATGTCACATTTCTGCTCTTGTTGTTGCGCAGCGCTTGGAGGAACTGCATTGCAAATAATAATATTCTCTTTTTTTGTGATTTTAGTGAAATTTTTCTTCAAAGAAGTGGAATGAAATGGGAAGTGCAACGAACTCTTTAGTTCAATAAAACATTACATTTTTGAAAAATGCTTTTGAAATAAAAATTATTTTTGGGGAACTTGTTGGAGAATTAATTACAATAAATATAATTTTTCATTATCTAATGATTATATTAATTAACAGTATACCTCCTTCACCATCTTGACCAGTGTTGCCGACCGCCTACATCACACAACCGCACTCGGCTGCTACTACTGACCGACCGCTCTGCATGACGACTATTAGCGTACTGCACGCGACGACTACTGACAGAGTACAGCCCTCAACTAGACAGAGCTACAGACTCGCAACGACTGACTGACTGACTGACTGACTGACTGAGAACCGCTCGCAACACTCGCGCGGTCCAGCGCAAACTCTCTGGTCACAGATGCTACAATGTCTCGCCATCGCTGCTATGTTACATACGTGTTTCAGTGTCTTTTTCATTGGGGTAACGATCTTTGGCTCTTTTTATTCTGAATACAGGGCCAAAGGTCAACGCTGCTGCCCTTATACAATTTATCAGGTTCCATTATGTCTGTTGCAATGTTACATACGGTTCATTCTTTCATTAATATTATCGTTGGGTTTGTTTTGTAGGGACGTTAACATTCTGGCACATTTTTATTATCATCGGACTCTCTGCTATTTGTGCAGGGAGGTTATACCTGGGTCCATTTCCATTTCCATTTCCATTTACATTTTAATATTGATAGACTTTTTGTTTTCTTTTTTTGTTTCTTGTTGTTTTTCCTTCTTTTTTCTTGTTGTTTTTTTTTCTTTCTTTTTTTTTGTTTTGTTTTGTTTTTCCCGCTCTCACCACCACCGCCGCATCACGCCTTCCGTTTTCTTCTTGGTTTCTTTTCTGTTCTTCAACTGCTTCAACATCACCGCGCCCCATTTCCACACCACAGCCATCAGCCTCCAAGACGGGCAGGCGCAGTGTGCCATTTCCGGCGCACAAGCACACCCGTACGGTACTCTCCTCGCCCCCACGCCACCAACAACACAGCGACCACGCGGCTTTCAGGCATGGCATGGCACGGCACGGCACGGCACCGGCGAAATGCGCCGCCCCCGCCCCTCCGCGCATCCGTCCGTCTCGCCACGTTCACTGACAGCCGCGTCTGCGGCTACACCACGACAACCACAACACAACACCGCTCCCCTCCCTGGCAACTCATTGTTTTTCTCCTCCTCTTTTGCACAAACCACAACGCCGAGCACAGGCGCAAGCCACCCACACCGCGCCCCTCCCCGTCCCGTCTTTGGCCGCCGCTCCTCGTTTCCTCGTTTGCCCCCTCCCATCTCCCGAAATGCCATGCCAGCAGCGTTACGCATGCCCCTCCCCTGTCCACACAACACTACCGCCAAACGAACAGCCTTCCGGGCCACATGCAGGGCACGCCCACCTCCAAACACTGCCAATTCACGGACGCACGCACGCACACACACACACACACACACACACACACACACACACACACACACTTTCCCGACACCTTTCTGTACGGAGGGTGCGTCATCTCGACCGTGACAGAGTGACGCCAACTATCGACGATCCATTTCCCCCCACTGGTAAAACACGTCCACTAACACCTACATACATCATTCAAGTACACAGACAATAGCATACACACAATGGGAGGGCACACGAACATGGACGGCACGGCACTGTCACACACTCTTCCTCAGAACCAACCATACCAACAAACGTTACGTACAACCGGGAAAGCGAAAGCGAAAGCAAAAGCAAAAAGCAAAGGCCAATGCAGCCGTCAAAGGTAACGTTCACCACGGCAGACACTTGCAGCCGCGCCGCCGTTAAACGCATTTCAGTGCGGCTCCAATACGCCTCCGACACGGGAACGTTCCGTTGCTCTACGAATGCGTTTCTCCCCTTTTTCCCTTCCTCTCTCTTTTGCCCCCCCCCCTCTGTCCTTTCCTCCTGCACTCTTGCCTCCTTCCTCACGTTCTGCCCAGACATTCGACCGATCAAAGTCAACCTGTCGTTACCGTTCTCAGCGCGACGGTGTACAACAGTATGACGGGTGTGCCCACGACTTCGGTTCAGTTGCGTGACGCCGGTCTATCGCGCCGATCGACAGTTACTCAGGGGGGCGACGGATCGGACCACGTCACCGACACACAAAACACTTTCAAACAAACAAATACATACCGGATGGACACAGACAAACACGTGTACAGACATTCGCCAAAAACGGCCGCCGCCGCCGCCGCCGTCGTCTAGCGTCGCGCTTACTGTACTGCACTGGACACGCGTGCATCTTGAATGACGACATCGGTGTGCGTGCGTCGTACGCAATCAGTCAGACACGGCTATCAAAAATCAGAGTCGAATGGTACATCATCGTGCGTGTCGCCGTACACGTACAGTACAATGCAACAACAATGCGTCTTCATGGCACGTTCATTTCAACGTCACTCACACACCTCCACGCTGCAGTTACGTCGCACCATTGTCAAACTCGGCGTACAGCAAAGGGAATAGTGGGCGGCAAACAAAAACCACAAAAAAAAACAACATTTCACATTTCACCCTCGCCATGTATGATGTGCAAAAAACAAACCCGCAAACGGCCGTCGTTACGGTGACACAAAAGTCGGCGATCGCACTGTCCCCCCTCGCAGACAGGTAACACACACACCAACAACACCAAATGGGTCAAAAACCACGCCAACGAGGCGTGCCACCATTCCACGCCACGGCGACCAACCTCGTGGCCGTACCCCGCGCAACACGCTTTGACGCGCCCCCCCACCCACAATCAAAATGCACACATACATCACAGCCGTCCACACAAACAACAACAACAATTCCGCCCTTCCCGCAAAAGGCAAGTTGGTGGCCCTGAAAAGGGCCGTTTTGCCGCTCTCGCAACGGAGGAGCATTCTCTCTCCATCCTTCCTTCCGTTCCAGAGCCACCTCCTTACTTGGAGCTCGTGTACTTGGTCACCGCCTTCGTGCCCTCGCTCACGGCGTGCTTGGCCAGCTCGCCAGGCAGCAACAGCCGCACAGCGGTCTGGATCTCGCGGGACGTGATGGTCGAGCGCTTGTTGTAGTGCGCCAGGCGAGAAGCCTCGGCCGCAATGCGCTCGAAAATGTCGTTCACGAAGCTGTTCATGATGCTCATCGCCTTCGACGAGATGCCCGTGTCAGGGTGCACCTGCTTCAGCACCTTGTAGATGTAGATGGCATAGCTCTCCTTCCTCTTGCGCTTCTTCTTCTTGTCGCCCTTCGAAATGTTCTTCTGCGCCTTGCCAGCCTTCTTGGCGGCCTTCCCGCTAGTCTTGGGCGGCATCTCGAACCAACGTACGGCGGCAGCAGCAACACCAGTAGCAAGCGCTCCGCTCTAGTCAGCGTCTCCCCACACAGTGGCACCCGCCGCCAGCCGCCGCCGCACCTTTACCAGCTCGCCCTGTTGCGGCCGCCGACCAATGGGGCGCGCGCGCAACCGGCCGCCGCACCCGAGCCCATAAAGCACCCCCACCCCGGCTGCGCCGGCACGCACTCCGCTGCTCGACTCGCTGCCGCTCGCACCGGTCGTTTTCGTTTCCTTCTCGTGTGCACCGTCGCTAGCCCATCGCCATGTCCGGACGCGGAAAGGGAGGCAAAGTCAAGGGCAAGTCAAAGTCCCGCTCAAGCAGGGCTGGGCTCCAGTTCCCGGTCGGCAGAATCCACCGCCTCCTGCGCAAGGGAAACTACGCAGAGCGCGTCGGCGCCGGGGCGCCCGTCTACCTCGCCGCCGTCATGGAGTACCTCGCGGCTGAGGTGCTCGAGCTGGCCGGAAACGCGGCCCGCGACAACAAGAAGACGCGCATCATCCCGCGCCACCTGCAGCTTGCCATCCGCAACGACGAGGAGCTCAACAAGCTCCTGTCGGGCGTCACCATCGCACAGGGTGGTGTCCTACCCAACATCCAGGCCGTCCTGCTGCCAAAGAAGACCGAGAAGAAGGCCTAAAGGAGGCCAGGCAATCGCAGCGCCGCGTGCTCCCCTGCACGCAACGCGCTTTGCCGGCTCGGCTCGGCCCGGCCCACAACAATCGGCCCTTTTCAGGGCCACCACACAAACCTACGTCCAAAGCAAAATTTCAGTCGTCCTCGCCGCACCTTGTTTTGTTTCAACTTTGCACTTTCACAGCACAGCCGCCGCCGGCGCACGTCCGCCATCTTGTCGTCCACACAGCCCGCACACACACACACACACACACACACACACACACACATTTTGCACGGTCGCAGAGTCGCCTTCCAAACGACAACGGCAGCAATAATGACCATTGTTAAAGGGAGGCGTGTCGACACACCGCCCTCCACTCCCGCGCGCAACGGCCGTCGACACGAACGAAACAGCTGATCCGGCCGCCTATGCCCACACGCCTTGCCTCGGAAACCCCAACGCCGCCGCAAACACACAGAGCCAAACCACGCAAGCAAATAATTACCGCCTCTCTCGCACAACAACACACAGCCCGCCATCTCCGTCGCGATCGATACAAAGACACACAATAACAAACACAAACGAAGCAGCTCCACACACAGCCAGCCACATGACACGTTTCCTTTCCTTCTCCCCTCCCAGCCACATCACGTCGCTCAAACGGAAAGAAAGAAAGAAACAAACAAACAAACAAACAAACAAACAAACGAACAACACAGCGCACACACACGCAGCAACAACAACAACAACACAGACTCTTTCGCACTTTTCAACTTCCGAACAGTGTGGTGGCCCTGAAAAGGGCCGTTTTCTAGTCTCTCCCACCCACAAGCACGGCCGCGGGAAGGCCAGCGCCCGCTGCGACGCAGCCTAACCGCCGAAACCGTACAGGGTGCGCCCCTGCCTCTTCAGGGCGTACACCACGTCCATGGCCGTCACAGTCTTGCGCTTGGCGTGCTCAGTGTACGTCACCGCGTCGCGGATCACGTTCTCCAGGAACACCTTCAGCACCCCGCGGGTCTCCTCGTAGATCAGACCAGAGATGCGCTTCACGCCGCCCCTGCGAGCCAGGCGGCGGATGGCGGGCTTCGTGATGCCCTGGATGTTGTCGCGCAACACCTTGCGGTGCCGCTTGGCGCCACCCTTGCCGAGCCCCTTTCCTCCCTTGCCGCGGCCTGTCATCCTTCCTTCCTCGGGCAAAGCAAAACGTGCACAAACAGCAGCTGCAGCGGCTGGCGAGTCGGCTACGGTCTGCGCCCAGCGCGCCCGCCGCCCCCCTATATAGACTCTGGCCCGCCCTCCCCCCACCACGCGCAACCGAGGGCATATAAGCGCAGCACGGAGGCGCGCGGGCCCGTTGTCAAGGCAGCACCGGACGCCGCGCCGCACCTAACCTCCACGCACGCCGCTCCGCTACCGCCAACGCTACCGCCATGGCCCGCACAAAGCAAACGGCCCGCAAGTCCACCGGCGGAAAGGCGCCGCGCAAACAGCTCGCCACCAAGGCGGCGAGGAAGAGCGCGCCCGCCACCGGAGGCGTCAAGAAGCCCCACCGCTACAGGCCGGGCACCGTCGCCCTGCGAGAAATCAGGCGCTACCAGAAGAGCACAGAGCTGCTCATCCGCAAGCTGCCATTCCAGCGCCTAGTGCGCGAGATCGCCCAGGACTTCAAGACCGACCTGCGCTTCCAGAGCTCCGCAGTCATGGCCCTGCAGGAGGCCAGCGAGGCCTACCTCGTCGGCCTCTTCGAAGACACCAACCTGTGCGCAATCCACGCCAAGCGCGTCACCATCATGCCCAAGGACATCCAGCTCGCGCGCCGCATCCGCGGCGAGCGCGCCTAAACCGCGCCGCGGCACCGCACCGCACAAACAAAAACGGCCCTTTTCAGGGCCACTAACATCTCTCCGTCGCGAGCAAACTTTGTCGGTCGCCTGCCTCTCGCCCCGCAACCCAAAAACAAAAACCACCACTTCCCGTCCGTCCGCCACACACACCCGCTCACTCTGCCTGCCTGCTAGCAGCGCGCAACAATCACACATCATCCCTCCCCGGCGCTCAAAGCGCACAATACCCAACGGCCGACGTCACACCGCACGGGTGGCTGGCCGGCCGCCGCTTTCGTTTCGAAAACAAAAAAAACCCGCACTCCACTCCGACGGCCAACGGCCAGGCAGGCGCGCTCGCTCGCTCTACACGCCACCGAAATCCCCGCCGACTCCTTCCACATCTCAACGTGCCCCCCGTTGCAAAACATAACACACACAAAGAAACAAAACAAAGACCAGACACGACTAGACAAGACACACATCCGAGAAGAACGAACGCAGGCAAGCCAACCAACGTATTCAAACAAAACAACGTGACAGAAAACCAACCGTCGGCCGCCGCCACAAACACGGCGACAATCAACCACGACAACAACAACACCGCTTACCGCTACCGCCGCCCACACCCGCCACCGACCCCCGCAATCAAACCACCACGGCACGCAAACAGCATCCCCACGGGCATACAGACAGACACCCACACCAAACGCAACACGACAATCAAAACCTTCCCCGACGTGCTTTGATGGCCCTGAGAAGGGCCGTTTTGGGCCGCGCGTCTCTTGCGCGCCACTAGACGACGACGGGGGGTGGGGACGACGGGGTCAAGCGCCAAACCCTTCCTTTCCCATCTCTTTCTCCTCTACTCTACTCTACTTCTTCTTCTTGGGCGAAGCCTTCGCCTTAGACGGCGTCGTCGCCTTCTTCGGGCGCGGCGCCTTCGGCTTCTTCGTCGGAACCTTGGCGGCCTTCTTCGCCTTCGACGGCGACTTGGCCTTGGCCGGCTTGGCCGCAGCCGCCTTCTTCGCACCCGCGGGAGCGGCCGACGCCGCAGACGCCTTCTTGGCGGCGCCCGCCTTCCGACCGGTCGCCGCCTTCACGCCACCAGCCTTCTTTGCGCCGGCCGCACGGGCGCCCTTCTTCTCCTTGCTGGCCGGAGCGGCGCGCTTCTTCTTGGCACCGCCAGCACGAGCCTTGCCGCCCTCGGCCGCCCCCCCGCCGCCGGCGCCGGCAAGCTTGAACGAGCCGGACGCGCCCTTCCCCTTCGTCTGCACCAGCTCGCCCGCCACGACGGCCGACTTGAGGTACTTCTTGATAAACGGCGCCAGCTTCTCCGCGTCCAGCTTGTAGTGCGCGGCTATGTACTTCTTGATCGCCTGCAGCGACGACCCGCCGCGCTCCTTCAGACTCTTGATGGCGGCCGTCACCATCTCAGAGGTGCGCGGGTGCGCAGGCTTGGCGCGCGGCTTCTTCGCAGACGACGCAGACTTGGCCTTCTTCGTAGTGCCGGTGGCGGCGGGTGCCGCAGCAGTCTCGTTCGTAGCCGCCTGATCTGCCATTTCGACGACGCGCGTAACACACAGCGAGAGCGAGAGCGAGAGCGAGCGGGACGGCAGGCACGCAAGCACAGCACAGCACGGCAGAGCAGAGCAGAGAATCACAAGGGCCCAGCCAGTGTCGCGGGCGGGCGCGGACGGCCGAGAGAGCGGCCGCCACTCTGCGCGCCGCCGCGCCGCGCCTCCCGCGCTTGCTACCGCCCAACGTCCGACAGCCTGTGCGGAGCAGCCCCAAAGCTGCGCCACAACCGCCCGCGCCTTTCAAACCACCGAGGATGGGGCTACACACAGCCACACCACAGTCGCCAACCAGTCGCCACGGCAGCGCCGCAAACCACGGCCAAACTGCAGCTACCGCGCGCTACAGCCTGGGTCGGCCCGCCGAGAATCGCCGCCCCCGCCCAAATGCCGCCCCCACAGCCCCAGCCGACGACCCGCCACAATGGCCAAACCTTCGGCAAAACTCCCACACCGTCGCCGCGGCAGCCCGGCCAGCGCGGCCGGCGCCACAGCCACACAAGCCGAGGCGTGCGGCGATGACGGCCGTGCAAACGCGCCTCCGCCGCCCCATCGCCTTCCGTCGCCCTCCCGCCGTTTCCCGATCGGCCCGCAGCCGTCGGGCCACATCGCGCGCCGTCCTCCTCCTCTCGCCCGCCAACATTCACAGCCGTTTCTCAACAATTGCCCGCCGCAAACGGACGCCGCCTGCGCAACAGGCGCCGCCGCCCCTCGCCGCTTCCGACCCAACCCCTCGACCGAGGCAAACCGCAATCCGAATCTACAGACCAACCCAATCTGCCGTCAGCACACACGACAGCCGACCTTACACGTTGCGCGTTACACATTACGTTTACACGTCTAGGTTAGGTTCGGTTAGGTTAGGTGGACGTGGGTTAGGTTAAGGGGACTTGGGTTAGGTTAAGCGTCAAACTTAGGTTAAGCATTCAAACACGTCAGGCGTCAGAGGTTAGGTTAGGTTAGGTTAGGTTAGGTTAGGTTAGGTTAGGTTACGTTAGGTTACGTTACACGTTAGGTTAAGGGGTCAGTGCTA
Source organism: Schistocerca piceifrons (assembly GCF_021461385.2). Classification (NCBI taxonomy): domain Eukaryota; kingdom Metazoa; phylum Arthropoda; class Insecta; order Orthoptera; family Acrididae; genus Schistocerca; species Schistocerca piceifrons. The sequence goes on along the minus strand of NW_025727458.1, from coordinate 16,040 downwards.
GGTTAAGAAGCGTCAAACGTAGGTTAAAAAAGCGTTCAAAACGTGAGGCGTGAGCCGCCGGACAGCTTACCTTACGTAGACGTTTGGGGCTCACAGGCTGAGCTCACCTCACCACACCACAGGTTAGGTTCGGTTCGGTTCGCTCGGCTCAGCGTAAAGCGCCGAGGTCAGGGTTACGTTCGTTCACCTTCGGGCGCCACACTTTCGGTTGAAAGGTCGCGACGGGACGACGTCGGCAGGCACCGCCGCAAACGGACAAAAACGTACAGACGACGTCGAAAACCGCCGACAGACGGGGGAGCAGCACGACCACGACCAGATACCGAGCGCGAACGAGACGCACGCGAACCACCCCCACCGGCCAAAGGGCACCACACAACAACCCAGAGCACCACGTGTCGACACCACAGCAACCCGCCGCTCACGCGACATGGCTGGCACCGAAGGGCAACCGCCCGCAACTGCGCTTTCCGCGCCGGCCCGGATGCACGTCGTGCTACAACAACACCACTACCGTACACAGCCGCTGTTCACAACATCACTATCATGCGCGCCCGCGGCTCGCCGCCGTCGCAGTCGCAGCCCCAACGCCAGCACTTTTGCACCACCATTCACACGCACCGCAACACAGCTCGCCGACACAGCCGAACAAAACAAACACCACACAACAACAGCAACAACGCCGCCGCCTCTACTCGTGCCGGCGACCCACCCCGCCGATGGCGCACCTTTCGCCAGCCGGCAATCGACACACACGCACGCACCCACCCACCCCCCGGGGCCCAGTGCAAAAAAAAACACACAAAAACAAAAACAAAAAAAAAACAACACAAACGACACGGGAAGCGCACACCGCCACTTCGCGCGCACGCCACCAACCAGTCGTCGTCTCAAAATAACAAACACAAACAAAATAAACTAACAACTAGGGCAACACAAAACAAAAACGCCTCGCACGAACCGCCCACAAAAAGGACAAGCACACGCACAGCCTCTGCTGACGACCACGACGCAGCGGCACGCTGCTCCTGTCCCGCGCCCCGCGCCCCGCGCCCCACTCGATTCACAACTCACGCGACACCGTCAACGACGGGCTCGCTTCCCGCAACCTACCACCTTTCCGCCACGACGCACAGCCCCAGCCCCACCCGACCCGACGACGCCCGTGGCAACGACTGCACTTTCACCACCGCCTCCCCCTTCCCCCCCAAAACACACACACACACACACACACACACACACACAGCCAGCCAAAAACGCACTCGCGACCCACACATGCACGTGCATCGGCACACGCCAACCAGTCAACGTCGACAACCACACGCAAGGCTCGAAACGAAACCGGCGTCCTTCCACGTTGCCATCAAGCTACCTACACGACACAAGACACAAGGAACAAACACAACAGCCGGCCCCACTAATTCCCACTCTCACGCCGCAAAAAGCACACCGAAACCGCCAAACGCACGCACATTCCCCTTCGCACTGACACCGACCGGCTCGCTACCACACACCTCTCGGCAGCCGTTTCACGCCAATTCGCCACACCGCCCACACAGTCGACAAGCGCCCGCCCTGTACGGCACACGCAACGACGCAGCGCAGCAAAGGGCGCCCGCAACACATACCTCTCCTCTCTCTCCCTCTCCGCCGCCCGACGCGCCAACCGCCACGCCACACCGCCAGCCACTCGCAAATTGTGCACTGCCACCAGCCACACGTCCAACACGCCGCGCCGCCTCCGGCCACCCGCCAGGGGGCGCTCACGTCCGCGACAACAGCGCGGCCCGCCGGGCCGAACCGAACCGAACCGAGCCGCCGCTGCTCTGCACTCGGCACGGCCACACCCTGCTGCAGACCGGGCTCGTCTCTCTGTACGCGTCTGCCTGCGCATCAACACAACACGACCTTTTTTTTTTTTTTCTCTCTACCGCCATCCCTTCTTCTCGCGTTTTACTCGTTGTTGCAGCAGCGGCGCACACCTACACATCCACAGCCCCAGCCGAGCCGAGCCGGCCTCACCTCAGGGCCCGCCGCCAGCGTCTCCTCCTCGGGCACAGGTGCGGTGCTGTGGCCGCCCATCCAACCGCATTGCTGGCCGTCCAGCCGCCAGGCGTTCCCACTGCCGCGAGCCACGCCGCGCACCGACCCTGCTGCAGAAAACGAAGCATAGCCAGAGACCGACCGATACACAAAGCAAGCCGTCGCCTCGCCTCTTGTCCTTCCTGCCTTCCTTTCGCCCCCCCCCCCCCTCCTTTTTTTTTTTTTTATTTTGTTTTCTTCTTTCTTTCTTTCTTTGGCCCTCTCTCCTTCCCGCCCCATGGCGGTTACGGCACCGCCTGCAGCGGCAGATTTTTTGCGCCCACACGCCTACTCCTACCACCATTAACCTTGCCCTGCCCATCAACGTCGCAGTCGAACCGACGCTTGCCAACACACTGCCCACGTTCCTTTCTCTTTTCGGCCTACGCCCATTACGCGCCGCCGCCACAGCACCTTCCCTTCCCACAACACACCGACGTCATCACACGCACCCACAAACAGGGGCCACGACCGTGTTCCTCGCCCACTCCCATCCCGCACGGTACGCACATTCCCAACTACTACCGCGCACCCTCCCTTTCCAATCTGTGTGTCTCTGTGTCTGTGTCCTGTGTCCTGTCCGCGCGTGACGCCTCTCAACATCCGCCGTCCCCCGTCCCGTTTTCGCCCCCATGCCGTCGTCGCGCCGCCTCCTCCCCGTCCACCGCCGCCCCTGTCCGCCCCGCACCACACCATACACCGCTGCTTGTCCCGGCCGTTGCCACCAAAGGCGCCGACCGCAAACGCGCCACGCCGCAGCCCCCGTGCGTCTCGCTCGCTTGCATCTCCGTGCCGACGCTGCCTCTCTTCCCGCTCGCACTCGACCTCGACAACACAGTCTTTGGCTCCGCCACTGCGTGTTCCGGTGGTACGCACGCTGCAACACGTATGTATTCGTTACCAGAGCGATGGCGAGGCATGACAGCATCTCTGTCTGACCAGAGAGTTATTTATCGTTGCTAGTCGGCGCTTGGACCGCGCCAGACGACAGTAGTGGCACGCACCGGGTCGCCAGGAACAGTTGTTATATATATTGTAGCGCGAGTCGGGAGAGGTAGTAGTCGGTCGACAGTAGTAGCGGGTGGACGGTTGTACTGAGCGGGCGTCGGCGGCGTGCTCTGCTCGTCTCGCGACTCTGGTCACGGTTCGGGACGATGTATAGTATATTGTGTTATAATCAAAAGGTAGTGTGAAGCTGCATTGCGCAAATCTGATAACGTATGTTCATTGTACTTATTTTGTTCAACAACAAAAGCCCCACTATTACTTTTTTCTAAAGCAACTTTTGTCTTTTAACGAAAAACATTCACTTTTTAAAGACTACTTCCTATGGCATTTCCCTCCAAGGAGTGCAATTAATTACCAGCCAGCACTCATTCATTGCACACAGCTGTGTAAGGGGTATCTACAATTGAGGAGCGGATATAAATGCAACTTTTTTGTTTTTTTTTTTTTTTTTGTGTGTTGTAACCTCCCCGCAAAATTTAAAATAATGGACAATGTTATTTACGGATGCTAATGGACATTGCGCTAATTGTAACCTCGCCCACAATGAGAGGTATTGAAAATGGCAACAAAAATGTGAAATTCGCAATCCGACTCAAATATAAATTCTTCACAACATTTAAAGTCCGTTCAGTGACAAGAAACTTCAATTGAGCCGAAATATCGGTCTTTGGCCCTGTGCAAAACAATCAGAATTAAAGTCTTACCTCAGAATAAATGGATGTCACATTTCTGCTCTTGTTGTTGCGCAGCGCTTGGAGGAACTGCATTGCAAATAATAATATTCTCTTTTTTTGTGATTTTAGTGAAATTTTTCTTCAAAGAAGTGGAATGAAATGGGAAGTGCAACGAACTCTTTAGTTCAATAAAACATTACATTTTTGAAAAATGCTTTTGAAATAAAAATTATTTTTGGGGAACTTGTTGGAGAATTAATTACAATAAATATAATTTTTCATTATCTAATGATTATATTAATTAACAGTATACCTCCTTCACCATCTTGACCAGTGTTGCCGACCGCCTACATCACACAACCGCACTCGGCTGCTACTACTGACCGACCGCTCTGCATGACGACTATTAGCGTACTGCACGCGACGACTACTGACAGAGTACAGCCCTCAACTAGACAGAGCTACAGACTCGCAACGACTGACTGACTGACTGACTGACTGACTGAGAACCGCTCGCAACACTCGCGCGGTCCAGCGCAAACTCTCTGGTCACAGATGCTACAATGTCTCGCCATCGCTGCTATGTTACATACGTGTTTCAGTGTCTTTTTCATTGGGGTAACGATCTTTGGCTCTTTTTATTCTGAATACAGGGCCAAAGGTCAACGCTGCTGCCCTTATACAATTTATCAGGTTCCATTATGTCTGTTGCAATGTTACATACGGTTCATTCTTTCATTAATATTATCGTTGGGTTTGTTTTGTAGGGACGTTAACATTCTGGCACATTTTTATTATCATCGGACTCTCTGCTATTTGTGCAGGGAGGTTATACCTGGGTCCATTTCCATTTCCATTTCCATTTACATTTTAATATTGATAGACTTTTTGTTTTCTTTTTTTGTTTCTTGTTGTTTTTCCTTCTTTTTTCTTGTTGTTTTTTTTTCTTTCTTTTTTTTTGTTTTGTTTTGTTTTTCCCGCTCTCACCACCACCGCCGCATCACGCCTTCCGTTTTCTTCTTGGTTTCTTTTCTGTTCTTCAACTGCTTCAACATCACCGCGCCCCATTTCCACACCACAGCCATCAGCCTCCAAGACGGGCAGGCGCAGTGTGCCATTTCCGGCGCACAAGCACACCCGTACGGTACTCTCCTCGCCCCCACGCCACCAACAACACAGCGACCACGCGGCTTTCAGGCATGGCATGGCACGGCACGGCACGGCACCGGCGAAATGCGCCGCCCCCGCCCCTCCGCGCATCCGTCCGTCTCGCCACGTTCACTGACAGCCGCGTCTGCGGCTACACCACGACAACCACAACACAACACCGCTCCCCTCCCTGGCAACTCATTGTTTTTCTCCTCCTCTTTTGCACAAACCACAACGCCGAGCACAGGCGCAAGCCACCCACACCGCGCCCCTCCCCGTCCCGTCTTTGGCCGCCGCTCCTCGTTTCCTCGTTTGCCCCCTCCCATCTCCCGAAATGCCATGCCAGCAGCGTTACGCATGCCCCTCCCCTGTCCACACAACACTACCGCCAAACGAACAGCCTTCCGGGCCACATGCAGGGCACGCCCACCTCCAAACACTGCCAATTCACGGACGCACGCACGCACGCACACACACACACACACACACACACACACACACACACACACACACACTTTCCCGACACCTTTCTGTACGGAGGGTGCGTCATCTCGACCGTGACAGAGTGACGCCAACTATCGACGATCCATTTCCCCCCACTGGTAAAACACGTCCACTAACACCTACATACATCATTCAAGTACACAGACAATAGCATACACACAATGGGAGGGCACACGAACATGGACGGCACGGCACTGTCACACACTCTTCCTCAGAACCAACCATACCAACAAACGTTACGTACAACCGGGAAAGCGAAAGCGAAAGCAAAAGCAAAAAGCAAAGGCCAATGCAGCCGTCAAAGGTAACGTTCACCACGGCAGACACTTGCAGCCGCGCCGCCGTTAAACGCATTTCAGTGCGGCTCCAATACGCCTCCGACACGGGAACGTTCCGTTGCTCTACGAATGCGTTTCTCCCCTTTTTCCCTTCCTCTCTCTTTTGCCCCCCCCCCTCTGTCCTTTCCTCCTGCACTCTTGCCTCCTTCCTCACGTTCTGCCCAGACATTCGACCGATCAAAGTCAACCTGTCGTTACCGTTCTCAGCGCGACGGTGTACAACAGTATGACGGGTGTGCCCACGACTTCGGTTCAGTTGCGTGACGCCGGTCTATCGCGCCGATCGACAGTTACTCAGGGGGGCGACGGATCGGACCACGTCACCGACACACAAAACACTTTCAAACAAACAAATACATACCGGATGGACACAGACAAACACGTGTACAGACATTCGCCAAAAACGGCCGCCGCCGCCGCCGCCGTCGTCTAGCGTCGCGCTTACTGTACTGCACTGGACACGCGTGCATCTTGAATGACGACATCGGTGTGCGTGCGTCGTACGCAATCAGTCAGACACGGCTATCAAAAATCAGAGTCGAATGGTACATCATCGTGCGTGTCGCCGTACACGTACAGTACAATGCAACAACAATGCGTCTTCATGGCACGTTCATTTCAACGTCACTCACACACCTCCACGCTGCAGTTACGTCGCACCATTGTCAAACTCGGCGTACAGCAAAGGGAATAGTGGGCGGCAAACAAAAACCACAAAAAAAAACAACATTTCACATTTCACCCTCGCCATGTATGATGTGCAAAAAACAAACCCGCAAACGGCCGTCGTTACGGTGACACAAAAGTCGGCGATCGCACTGTCCCCCCTCGCAGACAGGTAACACACACACCAACAACACCAAATGGGTCAAAAACCACGCCAACGAGGCGTGCCACCATTCCACGCCACGGCGACCAACCTCGTGGCCGTACCCCGCGCAACACGCTTTGACGCGCCCCCCCACCCACAATCAAAATGCACACATACATCACAGCCGTCCACACAAACAACAACAACAATTCCGCCCTTCCCGCAAAAGGCAAGTTGGTGGCCCTGAAAAGGGCCGTTTTGCCGCTCTCGCAACGGAGGAGCATTCTCTCTCCATCCTTCCTTCCGTTCCAGAGCCACCTCCTTACTTGGAGCTCGTGTACTTGGTCACCGCCTTCGTGCCCTCGCTCACGGCGTGCTTGGCCAGCTCGCCAGGCAGCAACAGCCGCACAGCGGTCTGGATCTCGCGGGACGTGATGGTCGAGCGCTTGTTGTAGTGCGCCAGGCGAGAAGCCTCGGCCGCAATGCGCTCGAAAATGTCGTTCACGAAGCTGTTCATGATGCTCATCGCCTTCGACGAGATGCCCGTGTCAGGGTGCACCTGCTTCAGCACCTTGTAGATGTAGATGGCATAGCTCTCCTTCCTCTTGCGCTTCTTCTTCTTGTCGCCCTTCGAAATGTTCTTCTGCGCCTTGCCAGCCTTCTTGGCGGCCTTCCCGCTAGTCTTGGGCGGCATCTCGAACCAACGTACGGCGGCAGCAGCAACACCAGTAGCAAGCGCTCCGCTCTAGTCAGCGTCTCCCCACACAGTGGCACCCGCCGCCAGCCGCCGCCGCACCTTTACCAGCTCGCCCTGTTGCGGCCGCCGACCAATGGGGCGCGCGCGCAACCGGCCGCCGCACCCGAGCCCATAAAGCACCCCCACCCCGGCTGCGCCGGCACGCACTCCGCTGCTCGACTCGCTGCCGCTCGCACCGGTCGTTTTCGTTTCCTTCTCGTGTGCACCGTCGCTAGCCCATCGCCATGTCCGGACGCGGAAAGGGAGGCAAAGTCAAGGGCAAGTCAAAGTCCCGCTCAAGCAGGGCTGGGCTCCAGTTCCCGGTCGGCAGAATCCACCGCCTCCTGCGCAAGGGAAACTACGCAGAGCGCGTCGGCGCCGGGGCGCCCGTCTACCTCGCCGCCGTCATGGAGTACCTCGCGGCTGAGGTGCTCGAGCTGGCCGGAAACGCGGCCCGCGACAACAAGAAGACGCGCATCATCCCGCGCCACCTGCAGCTTGCCATCCGCAACGACGAGGAGCTCAACAAGCTCCTGTCGGGCGTCACCATCGCACAGGGTGGTGTCCTACCCAACATCCAGGCCGTCCTGCTGCCAAAGAAGACCGAGAAGAAGGCCTAAAGGAGGCCAGGCAATCGCAGCGCCGCGTGCTCCCCTGCACGCAACGCGCTTTGCCGGCTCGGCTCGGCCCGGCCCACAACAATCGGCCCTTTTCAGGGCCACCACACAAACCTACGTCCAAAGCAAAATTTCAGTCGTCCTCGCCGCACCTTGTTTTGTTTCAACTTTGCACTTTCACAGCACAGCCGCCGCCGGCGCACGTCCGCCATCTTGTCGTCCACACAGCCCGCACACACACACACACACACACACACACACACACACACACACATTTTGCACGGTCGCAGAGTCGCCTTCCAAACGACAACGGCAGCAATAATGACCATTGTTAAAGGGAGGCGTGTCGACACACCGCCCTCCACTCCCGCGCGCAACGGCCGTCGACACGAACGAAACAGCTGATCCGGCCGCCTATGCCCACACGCCTTGCCTCGGAAACCCCAACGCCGCCGCAAACACACAGAGCCAAACCACGCAAGCAAATAATTACCGCCTCTCTCGCACAACAACACACAGCCCGCCATCTCCGTCGCGATCGATACAAAGACACACAATAACAAACACAAACGAAGCAGCTCCACACACAGCCAGCCACATGACACGTTTCCTTTCCTTCTCCCCTCCCAGCCACATCACGTCGCTCAAACGGAAAGAAAGAAAGAAACAAACAAACAAACAAACAAACAAACAAACGAACAACACAGCGCACACACACGCAGCAACAACAACAACAACAACACAGACTCTTTCGCACTTTTCAACTTCCGAACAGTGTGGTGGCCCTGAAAAGGGCCGTTTTCTAGTCTCTCCCACCCACAAGCACGGCCGCGGGAAGGCCAGCGCCCGCTGCGACGCAGCCTAACCGCCGAAACCGTACAGGGTGCGCCCCTGCCTCTTCAGGGCGTACACCACGTCCATGGCCGTCACAGTCTTGCGCTTGGCGTGCTCAGTGTACGTCACCGCGTCGCGGATCACGTTCTCCAGGAACACCTTCAGCACCCCGCGGGTCTCCTCGTAGATCAGACCAGAGATGCGCTTCACGCCGCCCCTGCGAGCCAGGCGGCGGATGGCGGGCTTCGTGATGCCCTGGATGTTGTCGCGCAACACCTTGCGGTGCCGCTTGGCGCCACCCTTGCCGAGCCCCTTTCCTCCCTTGCCGCGGCCTGTCATCCTTCCTTCCTCGGGCAAAGCAAAACGTGCACAAACAGCAGCTGCAGCGGCTGGCGAGTCGGCTACGGTCTGCGCCCAGCGCGCCCGCCGCCCCCCTATATAGACTCTGGCCCGCCCTCCCCCCACCACGCGCAACCGAGGGCATATAAGCGCAGCACGGAGGCGCGCGGGCCCGTTGTCAAGGCAGCACCGGACGCCGCGCCGCACCTAACCTCCACGCACGCCGCTCCGCTACCGCCAACGCTACCGCCATGGCCCGCACAAAGCAAACGGCCCGCAAGTCCACCGGCGGAAAGGCGCCGCGCAAACAGCTCGCCACCAAGGCGGCGAGGAAGAGCGCGCCCGCCACCGGAGGCGTCAAGAAGCCCCACCGCTACAGGCCGGGCACCGTCGCCCTGCGAGAAATCAGGCGCTACCAGAAGAGCACAGAGCTGCTCATCCGCAAGCTGCCATTCCAGCGCCTAGTGCGCGAGATCGCCCAGGACTTCAAGACCGACCTGCGCTTCCAGAGCTCCGCAGTCATGGCCCTGCAGGAGGCCAGCGAGGCCTACCTCGTCGGCCTCTTCGAAGACACCAACCTGTGCGCAATCCACGCCAAGCGCGTCACCATCATGCCCAAGGACATCCAGCTCGCGCGCCGCATCCGCGGCGAGCGCGCCTAAACCGCGCCGCGGCACCGCACCGCACAAACAAAAACGGCCCTTTTCAGGGCCACTAACATCTCTCCGTCGCGAGCAAACTTTGTCGGTCGCCTGCCTCTCGCCCCGCAACCCAAAAACAAAAACCACCACTTCCCGTCCGTCCGCCACACACACCCGCTCACTCTGCCTGCCTGCTAGCAGCGCGCAACAATCACACATCATCCCTCCCCGGCGCTCAAAGCGCACAATACCCAACGGCCGACGTCACACCGCACGGGTGGCTGGCCGGCCGCCGCTTTCGTTTCGAAAACAAAAAAAACCCGCACTCCACTCCGACGGCCAACGGCCAGGCAGGCGCGCTCGCTCGCTCTACACGCCACCGAAATCCCCGCCGACTCCTTCCACATCTCAACGTGCCCCCCGTTGCAAAACATAACACACACAAAGAAACAAAACAAAGACCAGACACGACTAGACAAGACACACATCCGAGAAGAACGAACGCAGGCAAGCCAACCAACGTATTCAAACAAAACAACGTGACAGAAAACCAACCGTCGGCCGCCGCCACAAACACGGCGACAATCAACCACGACAACAACAACACCGCTTACCGCTACCGCCGCCCACACCCGCCACCGACCCCCGCAATCAAACCACCACGGCACGCAAACAGCATCCCCACGGGCATACAGACAGACACCCACACCAAACGCAACACGACAATCAAAACCTTCCCCGACGTGCTTTGATGGCCCTGAGAAGGGCCGTTTTGGGCCGCGCGTCTCTTGCGCGCCACTAGACGACGACGGGGGGTGGGGACGACGGGGTCAAGCGCCAAACCCTTCCTTTCCCATCTCTTTCTCCTCTACTCTACTCTACTTCTTCTTCTTGGGCGAAGCCTTCGCCTTAGACGGCGTCGTCGCCTTCTTCGGGCGCGGCGCCTTCGGCTTCTTCGTCGGAACCTTGGCGGCCTTCTTCGCCTTCGACGGCGACTTGGCCTTGGCCGGCTTGGCCGCAGCCGCCTTCTTCGCACCCGCGGGAGCGGCCGACGCCGCAGACGCCTTCTTGGCGGCGCCCGCCTTCCGACCGGTCGCCGCCTTCACGCCACCAGCCTTCTTTGCGCCGGCCGCACGGGCGCCCTTCTTCTCCTTGCTGGCCGGAGCGGCGCGCTTCTTCTTGGCACCGCCAGCACGAGCCTTGCCGCCCTCGGCCGCCCCCCCGCCGCCGGCGCCGGCAAGCTTGAACGAGCCGGACGCGCCCTTCCCCTTCGTCTGCACCAGCTCGCCCGCCACGACGGCCGACTTGAGGTACTTCTTGATAAACGGCGCCAGCTTCTCCGCGTCCAGCTTGTAGTGCGCGGCTATGTACTTCTTGATCGCCTGCAGCGACGACCCGCCGCGCTCCTTCAGACTCTTGATGGCGGCCGTCACCATCTCAGAGGTGCGCGGGTGCGCAGGCTTGGCGCGCGGCTTCTTCGCAGACGACGCAGACTTGGCCTTCTTCGTAGTGCCGGTGGCGGCGGGTGCCGCAGCAGTCTCGTTCGTAGCCGCCTGATCTGCCATTTCGACGACGCGCGTAACACACAGCGAGAGCGAGAGCGAGAGCGAGCGGGACGGCAGGCACGCAAGCACAGCACAGCACGGCAGAGCAGAGCAGAGAATCACAAGGGCCCAGCCAGTGTCGCGGGCGGGCGCGGACGGCCGAGAGAGCGGCCGCCACTCTGCGCGCCGCCGCGCCGCGCCTCCCGCGCTTGCTACCGCCCAACGTCCGACAGCCTGTGCGGAGCAGCCCCAAAGCTGCGCCACAACCGCCCGCGCCTTTCAAACCACCGAGGATGGGGCTACACACAGCCACACCACAGTCGCCAACCAGTCGCCACGGCAGCGCCGCAAACCACGGCCAAACTGCAGCTACCGCGCGCTACAGCCTGGGTCGGCCCGCCGAGAATCGCCGCCCCCGCCCAAATGCCGCCCCCACAGCCCCAGCCGACGACCCGCCACAATGGCCAAACCTTCGGCAAAACTCCCACACCGTCGCCGCGGCAGCCCGGCCAGCGCGGCCGGCGCCACAGCCACACAAGCCGAGGCGTGCGGCGATGACGGCCGTGCAAACGCGCCTCCGCCGCCCCATCGCCTTCCGTCGCCCTCCCGCCGTTTCCCGATCGGCCCGCAGCCGTCGGGCCACATCGCGCGCCGTCCTCCTCCTCTCGCCCGCCAACATTCACAGCCGTTTCTCAACAATTGCCCGCCGCAAACGGACGCCGCCTGCGCAACAGGCGCCGCCGCCCCTCGCCGCTTCCGACCCAACCCCTCGACCGAGGCAAACCGCAATCCGAATCTACAGACCAACCCAATCTGCCGTCAGCACACACGACAGCCGACCTTACACGTTGCGCGTTACACATTACGTTTACACGTCTAGGTTAGGTTCGGTTAGGTTAGGTGGACGTGGGTTAGGTTAAGGGGACTTGGGTTAGGTTAAGCGTCAAACTTAGGTTAAGCATTCAAACACGTCAGGCGTCAGAGGTTAGGTTAGGTTAGGTTAGGTTAGGTTAGGTTAGGTTAGGTTACGTTAGGTTACGTTACACGTTAGGTTAAGGGGTCAGTGCTAGGTTAAGAAGCGTCAAACGTAGGTTAAAAAAGCGTTCAAAACGTGAGGCGTGAGCCGCCGGACAGCTTACCTTACGTAGACGTTTGGGGCTCACAGGCTGAGCTCACCTCACCACACCACAGGTTAGGTTCGGTTCGGTTCGCTCGGCTCAGCGTAAAGCGCCGAGGTCAGGGTTACGTTCGTTCACCTTCGGGCGCCACACTTTCGGTTGAAAGGTCGCGACGGGACGACGTCGGCAGGCACCGCCGCAAACGGACAAAAACGTACAGACGACGTCGAAAACCGCCGACAGACGGGGGAGCAGCACGACCACGACCAGATACCGAGCGCGAACGAGACGCACGCGAACCACCCCCACCGGCCAAAGGGCACCACACAACAACCCAGAGCACCACGTGTCGACACCACAGCAACCCGCCGCTCACGCGACATGGCTGGCACCGAAGGGCAACCGCCCGCAACTGCGCTTTCCGCGCCGGCCCGGATGCACGTCGTGCTACAACAACACCACTACCGTACACAGCCGCTGTTCACAACATCACTATCATGCGCGCCCGCGGCTCGCCGCCGTCGCAGTCGCAGCCCCAACGCCAGCACTTTTGCACCACCATTCACACGCACCGCAACACAGCTCGCCGACACAGCCGAACAAAACAAACACCACACAACAACAGCAACAACGCCGCCGCCTCTACTCGTGCCGGCGACCCACCCCGCCGATGGCGCACCTTTCGCCAGCCGGCAATCGACACACACGCACGCACCCACCCACCCCCCGGGGCCCAGTGCAAAAAAAAACACACAAAAACAAAAACAAAAAAAAAACAACACAAACGACACGGGAAGCGCACACCGCCACTTCGCGCGCACGCCACCAACCAGTCGTCGTCTCAAAATAACAAACACAAACAAAATAAACTAACAACTAGGGCAACACAAAACAAAAACGCCTCGCACGAACCGCCCACAAAAAGGACAAGCACACGCACAGCCTCTGCTGACGACCACGACGCAGCGGCACGCTGCTCCTGTCCCGCGCCCCGCGCCCCGCGCCCCACTCGATTCACAACTCACGCGACACCGTCAACGACGGGCTCGCTTCCCGCAACCTACCACCTTTCCGCCACGACGCACAGCCCCAGCCCCACCCGACCCGACGACGCCCGTGGCAACGACTGCACTTTCACCACCGCCTCCCCCTTCCCCCCCAAAACACACACACACACACAGCCAGCCAAAAACGCACTCGCGACCCACACATGCACGTGCATCGGCACACGCCAACCAGTCAACGTCGACAACCACACGCAAGGCTCGAAACGAAACCGGCGTCCTTCCACGTTGCCATCAAGCTACCTACACGACACAAGACACAAGGAACAAACACAACAGCCGGCCCCACTAATTCCCACTCTCACGCCGCAAAAAGCACACCGAAACCGCCAAACGCACGCACATTCCCCTTCGCACTGACACCGACCGGCTCGCTACCACACACCTCTCGGCAGCCGTTTCACGCCAATTCGCCACACCGCCCACACAGTCGACAAGCGCCCGCCCTGTACGGCACACGCAACGACGCAGCGCAGCAAAGGGCGCCCGCAACACATACCTCTCCTCTCTCTCCCTCTCCGCCGCCCGACGCGCCAACCGCCACGCCACACCGCCAGCCACTCGCAAATTGTGCACTGCCACCAGCCACACGTCCAACACGCCGCGCCGCCTCCGGCCACCCGCCAGGGGGCGCTCACGTCCGCGACAACAGCGCGGCCCGCCGGGCCGAACCGAACCGAACCGAGCCGCCGCTGCTCTGCACTCGGCACGGCCACACCCTGCTGCAGACCGGGCTCGTCTCTCTGTACGCGTCTGCCTGCGCATCAACACAACACGACCTTTTTTTTTTTTTTCTCTCTACCGCCATCCCTTCTTCTCGCGTTTTACTCGTTGTTGCAGCAGCGGCGCACACCTACACATCCACAGCCCCAGCCGAGCCGAGCCGGCCTCACCTCAGGGCCCGCCGCCAGCGTCTCCTCCTCGGGCACAGGTGCGGTGCTGTGGCCGCCCATCCAACCGCATTGCTGGCCGTCCAGCCGCCAGGCGTTCCCACTGCCGCGAGCCACGCCGCGCACCGACCCTGCTGCAGAAAACGAAGCATAGCCAGAGACCGACCGATACACAAAGCAAGCCGTCGCCTCGCCTCTTGTCCTTCCTGCCTTCCTTTCGCCCCCCCCCCCCCTCCTTTTTTTTTTTTTATTTTGTTTTCTTCTTTCTTTCTTTCTTTGGCCCTCTCTCCTTCCCGCCCCATGGCGGTTACGGCACCGCCTGCAGCGGCAGATTTTTTGCGCCCACACGCCTACTCCTACCACCATTAACCTTGCCCTGCCCATCAACGTCGCAGTCGAACCGACGCTTGCCAACACACTGCCCACGTTCCTTTCTCTTTTCGGCCTACGCCCATTACGCGCCGCCGCCACAGCACCTTCCCTTCCCACAACACACCGACGTCATCACACGCACCCACAAACAGGGGCCACGACCGTGTTCCTCGCCCACTCCCATCCCGCACGGTACGCACATTCCCAACTACTACCGCGCACCCTCCCTTTCCAATCTGTGTGTCTCTGTGTCTGTGTCCTGTGTCCTGTCCGCGCGTGACGCCTCTCAACATCCGCCGTCCCCCGTCCCGTTTTCGCCCCCATGCCGTCGTCGCGCCGCCTCCTCCCCGTCCACCGCCGCCCCTGTCCGCCCCGCACCACACCATACACCGCTGCTTGTCCCGGCCGTTGCCACCAAAGGCGCCGACCGCAAACGCGCCACGCCGCAGCCCCCGTGCGTCTCGCTCGCTTGCATCTCCGTGCCGACGCTGCCTCTCTTCCCGCTCGCACTCGACCTCGACAACACAGTCTTTGGCTCCGCCACTGCGTGTTCCGGTGGTACGCACGCTGCAACACGTATGTATTCGTTACCAGAGCGATGGCGAGGCATGACAGCATCTCTGTCTGACCAGAGAGTTATTTATCGTTGCTAGTCGGCGCTTGGACCGCGCCAGACGACAGTAGTGGCACGCACCGGGTCGCCAGGAACAGTTGTTATATATATTGTAGCGCGAGTCGGGAGAGGTAGTAGTCGGTCGACAGTAGTAGCGGGTGGACGGTTGTACTGAGCGGGCGTCGGCGGCGTGCTCTGCTCGTCTCGCGACTCTGGTCACGGTTCGGGACGATGTATAGTATATTGTGTTATAATCAAAAGGTAGTGTGAAGCTGCATTGCGCAAATCTGATAACGTATGTTCATTGTACTTATTTTGTTCAACAACAAAAGCCCCACTATTACTTTTTTCTAAAGCAACTTTTGTCTTTTAACGAAAAACATTCACTTTTTAAAGACTACTTCCTATGGCATTTCCCTCCAAGGAGTGCAATTAATTACCAGCCAGCACTCATTCATTGCACACAGCTGTGTAAGGGGTATCTACAATTGAGGAGCGGATATAAATGCAACTTTTTTGTTTTTTTTTTTTTTTTTGTGTGTTGTAACCTCCCCGCAAAATTTAAAATAATGGACAATGTTATTTACGGATGCTAATGGACATTGCGCTAATTGTAACCTCGCCCACAATGAGAGGTATTGAAAATGGCAACAAAAATGTGAAATTCGCAATCCGACTCAAATATAAATTCTTCACAACATTTAAA
>NW_025727457.1:0-37143 GCF_021461385.2 Schistocerca piceifrons | reverse complement strand
GACCGCCGCCGTCGTCGTCTAGCGTGCATCTTGAATGACGACATCGGTGTGCGTGCGTCGTACGCAATCAGTCAGACACGGCTATCAAACATCAGAGTCGAATGGTACATCATCGTGCGTGTCGCCGTACACGTACAGTACAATACAACAACAATGCGTCTTAATGGCACGTTCATTTCAACGTCACTCACACACCTCCACGCTGCAGTTACGTCGCACCATTGTCAAACTCGGCGTACAGCAAAGGGAATAGTGGGCGGCAAAAAAAAAAAACCAAACAAAAACATTTCACATTTCACCCTCGCCATGTATGATGTGCAAAAAAACAAACCCGCAAACGGCCGTCGTTACGGTGACACAAAAAGTCGCCGATCACACTGTCCCCCCCTCGCAGACGGGTAACACACACACACACACACACACACACACCAACAACACCAATGGGTCAAAAACCACGCCAACGAGGCGTGCCACCATTCCACGCCACGGCGACCAACCTCGTGGCCGTACCCCGCGCAACACGCTTTGACGCGCCCCCCCCCCCCCCCACCCACAATCAAAATGCACACATACATCACAGCCGTCCACACAAACAACAACAACAATTCCGCCCTTCCCGCAAAAGGCAAGTTGGTGGCCCTGAAAAAGGGCCGTTTTGCCGCTCTCGCAACGGAGGAGCCTTCTCTCTCCATCCTTCCTTCCATTCCAGAGCCACCTCCTTACTTGGAGCTCGTGTACTTGGTCACCGCCCTTCGTGCCCTCGCTCACGGCGTGCTTGGCCAGCTCGCCAGGGCAGCAACAGCCGCCACAGCGGTCTGGATCTCGCGGGGACGTGATGGTCGAGCGCTTGTTGTAGTGCGCCAGGCGAGACGCCTCGGCCGCAATGCGCTCGAAAATGTCGTTCACGAAGCTGTTCATGATGCTCATCGCCCTTCGACGAGATGCCCGTGTAGGGTGCACCTGCTTCAGCACCTTGTAGATGTAGATGGCATAGCTCTCCTTCCTCTTGCGCTTCTTCTTCTTGTCGCCCTTCGAAATGTTCTTCTGCGCCTTGCCAGCCTTCTTGGCGGCCTTCCCGCTAGTCTTGGGCGGCATCTCGAACCAACGTACGGCAGCAGCAACACCAGTAGCAAGCGCTCCGCTCTAGTCAGCGTCCTCCCCACACAGTGGCACCCGCCGCCAGCCGCCGCCGCACCTTTACCAGCTCGCCCTGTTGCGGCCGCCGACCAATGGGGCGCGCGGCGCAACCGGGCCGGCCGCACCCCGAGCCCATAAAGCACCCCCCACCCCGGCTGCGCCGGCACGCACTCCGCTGCTCGACTCGCTGCCGCTCGCACCGGTCGTTTTTCGTTTCCGTTTCGTGTGCACCGTCGCTAGCCCATCGCCATGTCCCGGACGCGGAAAGGGAGGCAAAGTCAAGGGCAAGTCAAAGTCCCGCTCAAGCAGGGCTGGGCTCCAGTTCCCGGTCGGCAGAATCCACCGCCTCCTGCGCAAGGGAAACTACGCAGAGCGCGTCGGCGCCGGGGCCCCCCGTCTACCTCGCCGCCGTCATGGAGTACCTCGCGGCTGAGGTGCTCGAGCTGGCCGGAAACGCGGCCCGCGACAACAAGAAGACGCGCATCATCCCGCGCCACCTGCAGCTTGCCATCCGCAACGACGAGGAGCTCAACAAGCTCCTGTCGGGCGTTCACCATCGCACAGGGTGGTGTCCTGCCCAACATCCAGGCCGTCCTGCTGCCAAAGAAGACCGAGAAGAAGGCCTAAAGGAGGCCAGGCAATCGCAGCGCCGCGTGCTCCCCTGCACGCAACGCGCTTTGCCGGCTCGGCCCACAACAATCGGCCCTTTTCAGGGCCACCACACAAAACCTACGTCCAAAGCAAAATTTCAGTCGTCCTCGCCGCACCTTGTTTTGTTTTAACTTTGCACAGCCGCCGCCGGCGCACGTCCGCCATCTTGTCGTCCACACAGCCCGTGTGGCCCAACACACACACACACACACACACATTTTGCACCGTCGCAGTCGCCTTCCAAACCGACAACGGCAGCAATAATGACCATTGTTAAAGGGAGGCGTGTCGACACACCGCCCCTCCACTCCCGCGCGCAACGGCCGTCGACACGAACGAAACAGCTGATCCGGCCGCCTATGCCCACACGCCTTGCCTCGGAAACCCCAACGCCGCCGCAAACAAACACACAGAGACCAAACCACGCAAGCAAATAATCACCGCCTCTCGCACAACAACACACAGCCCGCCATCTCCGTCGCGATCGATACAAAGACACACAATAACAAACACACAAACGAAGCAGCTCCACACACAGCCAGCCCACATGACACGTTTTCCTTTCCTTCTCCCCTCCCAGTCACATCACGTCGCTCAAACGGAAAGAAACAAACAAACAAACAACACAGCGCACACACGCAGCAACAACACAGACTCTTTCGCACTTTTCAACTTCCGAACAGTGTGGGTGGGCCCTGAAAAGGGCCGTTTTCTAGTCTCTCCCACCCACAAGCACGGCCGCGGGAAGGCCAGCGCCCGCTGCGACGCAGCCCTAACCGCCGAAACCGTACAGGGTGCGCCCCCTGCCTCTTCAGGGCGTACACCACGTCCATGGCCGTCACAGTCTTGCGCTTGGCGTGCTCAGTGTACGTCACCGCGTCGCGGATCACGTTCTCCAGGAACACCTTCAGCACCCCGCGGGTCTCCTCGTAGATCAGACCAGAGATGCGCTTCACGCCGCCCCTGCGAGCCAGGCGGCGGATGGCGGGCTTCGTGATGCCCTGGATGTTGTCGCGCAACACCTTGCGGTGCCGCTTGGCGCCACCCTTGCCGAGCCCCTTTCCTCCCTTGCCGCGGCCTGTCATCCTTCCTTCCTTCCTCGGGCAAAGCAACAACGTGCACACACAAACAGCAGCTGCAGCGGCTGGCGAGTCGGCTACGGTCTGCGCCCAGCGCGCCCGCCGCCCCCCTATATAGACTCTGGCCCGCCCTCCCCCCACCACGCGCAACCGAGGGCATATAAGCGCAGCACGGAGGCGCGCGGGCCCGTTGTCAAGGCAGCACCGGACGCCGCGCCGCACCTAACCTCCACGCACGCCGCTCCGCTACCGCTACCGCTACCGCCATGGCCCGCACAAAGCAAACGGCCCGCAAGTCCACCGGCGGAAAGGCGCCGCGCAAACAGCTCGCCACCAAGGCGGCGAGGAAGAGCGCGCCCGCCACCGGAGGCGTCAAGAAGCCCCACCGCTACAGGCCGGGCACCGTCGCCCTGCGAGAAATCAGGCGCTACCAGAAGAGCACAGAGCTGCTCATCCGCAAGCTGCCATTCCAGCGCCTAGTGCGCGAGATCGCCCAGGACTTCAAGACCGACCTGCGCTTCCAGAGCTCCGCAGTCATGGCCCTGCAGGAGGCCAGCGAGGCCTACCTCGTCGGCCTCTTCGAAGACACCAACCTGTGCGCAATCCACGCCAAGCGCGTCACCATCATGCCCAAGGACATCCAGCTCGCGCGCCGCATCCGCGGCGAGCGCGCCTAAACCGCGCCGCGGCACCGCACCGCACAAACAAAAACGGCCCTTTTCAGGGCCACTAACGTCTCTCCGTCGCGAGCAAACTTTGTCGGTCGCCTGCCTCTCGCCCCGCAACCCAAAAACAAAAACCACCACTTCCCGTCCGTCCGCCACACCCGCTCACTCTGCCTGCCTGCTAGCAGCGCGCAACAATCACACATCATCCCTCCCCGGCGCTCAAAGCGCACAATGCCCAACGGCCGACGTCACACCGCACGGGTGGCTGGCCGGCCGCCGCCGCTTTCGTTTCGAAAACAAAAAAAACCCGCACTCCACTCCGACGGCCAACGGCCAGGCAGGCGCGCTCGCTCGCTCTACACGCCACCGAAATCCCCGCCGACTCCTTCCGCATCTCAACGTGCCCCCCGTTGCAAAACATAACACACACACACACACACACACAAAGGAACAAAACAAAACAAAGACCAGACACGACTCGACAAGACAGACATCCGAGAAGAACGAACGCAGGCAAGCCAACCAACGTATTCAAACAAAACAACGTGACAGAAAACCAACCGTCGGCCGCCGCCACAAACACGGCGACAATCAACCACGACAACAACAACAACAACAACAACAACAACAACACCGCTTACCGCTACCGCCGCCCACACCCGCCACCGACCCCCGCAATCCAACCACCACGGCACGCAAACAGCATCCCCACGGGCATACAGAAACGCCAGACAGACACCCACACCAAACGCAACACGACAATCAAAACCTTCCCCGACGTGCTTTGATGGCCCTGAGAAGGGCCGTTTTGGGCCGCGCGTCTCTTGCGCGCCACTAGACGACGACGGGGGGTGGGGACGACGGAGTCAAGCGCCAAACCCTTCCTTTCCCCATCTCTTTCTCCTCTACTCTACTTCTTCTTCTTGGGCGAAGCCTTCGCCTTAGACGGCGTCGTCGCCTTCTTCGGGCGCGGCGCCTTCGGCTTCTTCGTCGGAACCTTGGCGGCCTTCTTCGCCTTCGACGGCGACTTGGCCTTGGCCGGCTTGGCCGCAGCCGCCTTCTTCGCACCCGCGGGAGCGGCCGACGCCGCAGACGCCTTCTTGGCGGCGCCCGCCTTCCGACCGGTCGCCGCCTTCACGCCACCAGCCTTCTTTGCGCCGGCCGCACGGGCGCCCTTCTTCTCCTTGCTGGCCGGAGCGGCGCGCTTCTTCTTGGCACCGCCAGCACGAGCCTTGCCGCCCTCGGCCGCCCCCCCCGCCGCCGGCGCCGGCAAGCTTGAACGAGCCGGACGCGCCCTTCCCCTTCGTCTGCACCAGCTCGCCCGCCACGACGGCCGACTTGAGGTACTTCTTGATAAACGGCGCCAGCTTCTCCGCGTCCAGCTTGTAGTGCGCGGCTATGTACTTCTTGATCGCCTGCAGCGACGACCCGCCGCGCTCCTTCAGACTCTTGATGGCGGCCGTCACCATCTCAGAGGTGCGCGGGTGCGCAGGCTTGGCGCGCGGCTTCTTCGCAGACGACGCAGACTTGGCCTTCTTCGTAGTGCCGGTGGCGGCGGGTGCCGCAGCAGTCTCGTTCGTAGCCGCCTGATCTGCCATTTCGACGACGCGCGTAACACACAGCGAGAGCGAGCGGGACGGCAGGCAGGCACGCAAGCACAGCACAGCAGCAGAGCAGAGAATAGATGCGCTCAGGTTGTTATAGTGTACCGAAGTGCCACTGGGCTGTGCCCGTCTGACTTCAAGTTTTGCGCTTGGGGATTTATGAAAGTGAGGTATTGCGCTATGTGCGTGTTTTTATGTAGATGTTTGTTCTGTGTGTGGGTAAGTGTTCTCTAAATGTCTCTAAATTGACGGGTGAGTGTTAGTTTTGGGCGCTTGTGTTGAAAATCGGGGTGTTCGCGACCTAAATTTTGTATGAGGTTGTGGGGCGATGTTTGTGTTTTCTCATATAGTTTGTTGGACTTCTCCTTTATGAGGGAGTATATGGTTGGGTGGCCTAAAAATTCTCTAATTTGTGTGTTTCGGACGTATCTGTCAGCGCCTGTGATGACTCGGAAGGTTTTGTTCTGGAGTCGCTGTAATCGTGCTAGCGTGGTGTCTGACGCCATCGACCATACTTCCGATCCATACAAGATGGTCGGAAGCATGAGCTGGCGCCAGAGAAGCATTTTGCAGCTTAGGGTGAGGCCGTCACCCTTTAGGAGGGGGTATAGCTGCAACAGGAGGGCGCAGCCTTTGTTGGCAGTTTTGTGGACGTGTTGTTGCCACGTAAGACGCCTGTCTATTTCGAGCCCTAAGTATGTAATACGGTTACGCCAGGCTAGGTCCCGACCACCAATGGTGAGTTGTTGGTCTGGGAGTTTCAGCCTGGTCGTAAAGTATATTGCTTGGGATTTCTCGGGGTTAATTTTGATTTTCCAAATGTTGCACCACTGAGTGATGACGTCGAGGTGTTCTTGTAGCTTGCGTCGTATGAATGCAAGGTTACGACAGCTCCTGAAGATTGCTGTATCGTCGGCGTAGAGAGCAATCCCTCCGCCGACCTGCTTGGGTATGTCGTTAGTGTAGACTGAGTATAGAACGGGACCCAAGACCGAACCTTGCGGTACTCCGGCCGCAATCGGTCGTGTCTGGCTCGATCTCGATCCACTTCTTACGAAGAATTGACGCTCCGCAAGAAATGAATCAATGATCTGTATTAGATGTCCTGGGCACCCTATTTGGTCTAGTTTATATATTAGGCCATCGTGCCAGACGCGGTCAAATGCCTTCTCTATATCCAGGAACACTGCTCCTGTAGATTCTCTCTTTGCCCTGGCCAGACAAATGTGCTCTACCAAGCGCAGGCATTGTTGGGTTGTGGAGTGTTCAGAGCGGAATCCAAACTGCTCGGGCATCAGGATGTTGTGTGCAGTAAGGAAGTGTTGAAGGGGTGAGAGGATGAGCAGCTCGAGTATTTTACTCATGCCATTTAGAAGGGAGATAGGTCTATAGCTTTCTGGAAGGAGCAGGTTTTTATTAGGTTTGGGGAGGGTGATTACTTTCGCAGTTTTCCACACTGAGGGGAAGTAGGTGAGCTTTAGGCAAGCGTTGAAGACGCTTGCCAGAAATGTTATGGCAGGAGGTGGAAGGTGCTTTAGGAGTGGGCTGCGGATGCGGTCAGGGCCAGGAGCTTTGTGGTTTCCCTGACGCTTGATAAGTGCGCATATTGTCGGCTCGTTTACGGGCACGAATTCTGTATTTGGGCGCGTATTTCTAATCTGAGTCACTCGTCCGACGACTAATCTTTCCTGCCTTTCACTCTCGTCATCGTCGATGACGTGAGTTCGGAATTGTGACTCTAGTGATTGTGCCATTATTTCCGCCTTATCGTGATCTTCGTACACTAGACCGTTCACGCCGTGGAGTGGCCTGTTCTCTCTGGTGGGGGTTTTCCGCTGCCGGGCTATTCGCCAGATCTTGCGTTTGCTGCTCTCTGTTTCGGCGGTTTGTAATATCTCCTCCCAGCAGCGGCTCCTGTGCTCCTGCAGTCGGAGTTTCACCTGATCCTCCAGTCGCCGCAGCCGGCGGCGGTCAGCTGGGTCGCGATGACGCTGCCACAGCTTACGCAACCTGCGTTTGGCGACTATGAGGTCCCAGATGTCAGGGGGCAGGTCCCTGGCGCCAGGCTCTGTGGTGAGCCTGACGCTTGTAGCGCGAGCACAGGCGTGGAGGGTGTCTGTGAAGTTGGTGATTGCTTCGTCTATCTCTTCTTTTGTTTCCATCTGTGGGGTTTCCTCCACGTGCTCACCCACCAGGTATTTGTATCGGTCCCAATTTGTTATTACTTCTGTTTTTGCCATCCTCCCGGCTTCGTCTTCGACACTGGCTATGTCCAGAACGACCGGGTTGTGGTCAGAGTTCAGCTCGTAGTGCACAGTGACTGTCGCGTCGAGAGCAAAGTTTTTAACGACAAAAATATCCAGGATATCCGGGTTTTTTGTCGGGTCCGCAGGGATATGCGTAGGCTCGTCGGGTGCGATGACGCTGAGGGCGGCACGCCTCTCGACGAGTCTATGCAATCTCACACCACTTCTGTTCTCGGCGCGGCAGCCAAAGGCCATATGTTTCGAGTTTAGGTCCCCTCCCATAATCACACGAGCGCCAGTACCCAGCAGAGCCTGAAGGTCCTGTGTCAGTATGGTGGGGCCCGGGGGGTGATAGGTGGAGATGATGGTGTATGGTGTGTTTTGAATTTTGATTTCTATACCGGCTGCCTCGATGCTGGGTGTCTGCGGTAGGTCCACTGTGCGGAAACACCTTCTGCCTTTTACAAGGACCGCTACTCCGCCGCGCTCGCGGCCTACACGGTCTACTCTATGGATGGAGTAATTTCTCACAGAAAAGCGGTCCTTGGGCTTAAGGTGGGTTTCCGTCAGGCACACAACGTCGATCGCATACCGGTCTAGAAACTCCTCTAGGATATGTTTCTGTGTTTTTACGCCATTGGCGTTAAAAGTTAAAATGGTGAACTTCCTGGATCTAGGGGGATCCATTAAAAGCATCGAATAATGAAATTGCTCCCTCTGCGAGGGCCATGAATTTACTTAGGCCATCAGGCGCCGCCCGCACGCGCGCCATGGTGTCCCTAATTGTGAACATGATGTTTGTCAGGCTGAAGCCCGCAAACAGTTGGCGCAGCTCGTCAAAGACGCCAAGCGGCGTCCCTGGCTGCTGGCCAGCAGCCGACTGAGGCGGCGCGGCAGCTGCGGGCGCCTCAGTGCGCTGGTGACGTGGAGGGGGAGGCCAGGCGGCAGCTGCCGTCGGGGCGCGTGGTGGGGGAAGGGAGGGAAAGGCATCTCGCCCCGGCACAGTCGCTCTGCGGCTGCCGGCGGAGGCAGAGCTAGCTGCCTGCACGTTGGCCGCAGATGTTAGCGGCGGCGGCGTAGAGGCGGAAGCGCCTCGAGACAGGGCAGCACCGTTTACCGACCGAGGGGGGCGGGTGGACATCAACTGTATTCGTGTGGGGCATCGGCTGTAGTTCGCCGGGTGATCGCCCCCACATAGGGCGCATTTTGCCGGGGTTGCACGGCTCTTCTTACATGTGTTTGTCAAGTGTGGGCCGGCACACTTGACGCACTTTGGAGGATGGTGACACTGCTCTGCAGAGTGAAACAACTGCTGGCATTGGTGGCACTGGACAGGACCTTCAGGTTGGCGATACCTCTCCACCGTAACCTTGCAGTTCATGAACAGCTCGATTTTTAGGAGTTCTCTATTTCTCTCGTCGGGGTGTAATATAACTTTGAAAGAAGCTCTCTTCCTGCGCCCCTCTCCCGGGTTGCTCGGGTCAGATGCCTTGGTCTCCTGTTTGACCTCGATGACCCTGAAGTGACGCGCAAGGAGAAGCTCCTTTATCTCCGCGGGATCGGTGTCACTGGGGAGACCTTTGATCACCGCCTTGTACGCGTTTTTCTCAGTGACCGGGTAAGTGTGATAGGGTATTTTCTTCTGTGTGAAATAGGCTGTAAGAAATCTGTAGTCGGGCAGGGTAGACGGTTGAAATTTTACGGAGGACCCCCTGCATGAGGTATTTAGTCCTCCTTTTAGTTGAGGGGCTACCTCCTTTATGATTTTCATCGTACCGTTTACGATTGTGGCAAGAATTGGGGGCACCTTTTCCCGTTTCGGCCTCGATTGCGCTTGCGCGCCCGAGGTCGAGGGACGGGTAGGCATTGTTTCGGTCGTTTCCGCTCCGTCGGTGTCAATCGGAGCGAAACTATTTGATGTTGGTATGTTTGCGATAACAGCTTCACCCCCTACTTCCATGTCATCACTCACAGGTTGCTCTGTTTCCTCAGCGAGCCGGCTTGGGGCCGGACGCTTAGGCGCTGGCATTACGTCCGAGTCTTGTACGCGTGTTTTGGCTTTGGTAATGGCTGAAGTTGGTTGGCCGCGGGTACCCAGTGACTGGGTGCCGCAGCGGACTGGGGCTTTGGGCTTACCCAAGATGACTGTGTCAGCGGAACTTGAAGTCTGACATTTACTGCCCAGGGGCACTGGTTGTTCGTTCGTTGGCACCGTTAGGTATCCCCGAACAGCGCCAGCCCTACCATTGACTGCACGCGGGTTACCGGGTAGCACCTCGGACCCTGGCGCAGGAATTTCCCTACTCTTGGAGGAGCAGGGAGGATGCCCTGCGGCAGTATCTGGATGATTCACGTCTGAGGCAGATCAGACGACCGGTGAACTAGAAAGCCACGGCCCTCGCCGCCACCGCGCTGCCAGTAGACCGGCAGCCGCTGCACGACAAAGGGACCACGTAAGCGTCCTACCACGACAAATTTGCGGCGCAATCGCCAAGCGTGCGCACCCACACACGACAATTTTTGCTTGCGTTGTGCACGCACAACGCACACGACAAATTTTGCTGTGCTACGGCTAGCGTAGCGCTCCCAAGGGATCTCCCAGCAGCGCGCGGCAGTATAGCGTCCGCTCACGGCCGATCCACCCCCTCGAATGCAGAGAATCACAAGGCCCAGCCAGTGTCGCGGGCGGGCGCGGACGGCCGAGAGAGCGGCCGCCACTCTGCGCGCCGCCGCGCCGCGCCTCCCGCGCTTGCTACCGCCCAACGTCCGACAGCCTGTGCGGAGCAGCCCCAAACCTGCGCCACAACCGCCCGCGCCTTTCAAACCACCGAGGATGGGGCTACACACAGCCACACCACAGTCGCCAACCAGTCGCCACGGCAGCGCCGCAAACCACGGCCAAACTGCAGCTACCGCGCGCTACAGCCTGGGTCGGCCCGCCGAGAATCGCCGCCCCCGCCCAAATGCCGCCCCCACAGCCCCAGCCGACGACCCGCCACAATGGCCAAACCTTCGGCAAAACTCCCACACCGTCGCCGCGGCAGCCCGGCCAGCGCGGCCGGCGCCACAGCCACACAAGCCGAGGCGTGCGGCGATGACGGCCGTGCAAACGCGCCTCCGCCGCCCCATCGCCTTCCGTCGCCCTCCCGCCGTTTCCCGATCGGCCCGCAGCCGTCGGGCCACATCGCGCGCCGTCCTCCTCCTCTCGCCCGCCAACATTCACAGCCGTTTCTCAACAATTGCCCGCCGCAAACGGACGCCGCCTGCGCAACAGGCGCCGCCGCCCCTCGCCGCTTCCGACCCAACCCCTCGACCGAGGCAAACCGCAATCCGAATCTACAGACCAACCCAATCTGCCGTCAAGCACACACGACAGCCGACCTTACACGTTACGCGTTACACATTACGTTTACACGTCTACGTTAGGTTAGGTTAGGTGGACGTGGGTTAGGTTAAGGGGACTTGGGTTAGGTTAAGCGTCAAACTTAGGTTAAGCATTCAAACACGTCAGGCGTCAGAGGTTAGGTTAGGTTAGGTTAGGTTAGGTTACACGTTAGGTTAAGGGGTCGGTGCTAGGTTAAGAAGCGTCAAACGTAGGTTAAAAAAGCGTTCAAACGTGAGGCGTGAGCCGGACAGCTTACCTTACGTAGACGTTAGGGGCTCACAGGCTGAGCTCACCTCGCCACACCACAGGTTAGGTTAGGTTAGGTTCGGTTCGGTTCGGTTCGCTCGGCTCAGCGTAAAGCGCCGAGGTCAGGGTTACGTTCGTTCACCTTCGGGCGCCACACTTTCGGTTGAAAGGTCGCGACGGGACGACGTCGGCAGGCACGCCGCAAACGAACAAAAACGTACAGACGACGTCGGAAACCGCCGACAGACGGGGGAGCAGCACGACCACGACCAGACACCGAGCGCGAACGAGACACACGCGAACCACCCCCACCGGCCAAAGGGCACCACACAACAACCCAGAGCACCACGTGTCGACACCAGAGCAACCCGCCGCTCACGCGACATGGCTGGCACCGAAGGGCAACCGCCCGCAACTGCGCTTTCCGCGCCGGCCCGGATGCACGTCGTGCTACAACAACACCACTACCGTACACAGCCGCTGTTCACAACATCACTATCAATGGCGCGCCCGCGGCTCGCCGCCGTCGCAGTCGCAGCCCCAACGCCAGCACCTTTGCACCACCATTCACACGCACCGCAACACAGCTCGCCGACACAGCCGAACAAAACAAACACCACACAACAACAGCAACAACGCCGCCGCCTCTACTTGTGCCGGCGACCCACCCCGCCGATGGCGCACCTTTCGCCAGCCGGCAATCGACACACACGCACCCACCCACCGGGGCCCAGTGCAAAAAAAAAAAAAAAAAAAAACACACAAAAACAAAAAAACCAAACAACACAAACGACACGGGAAGCGCACACCGCCACTTCGCGCGCACGCCACCAACCAGTCGTCGTCTCAAAATAACAAACACAAACAAAATAAACTAACAACTAGGGCAACACAAAACCAAAACGCCTCGCACGAACCGCCCACAAAAAGGACAAGCACACGCACAGCCTCTGCTGACGACCACGACGCAGCGGCACGCTGCTCCTGTCCCGCGCCCCGCGCCCCACTCGATTCACAACTCACGCGACACCGTCAACGACGGGCTCGCTTCCCGCAACCTACCACCTTTCCGCCACGACGCACAGCCCCAGCCCCACCCGACGACGCCCGTGGCAACGACTGCACTTTCACCACCGCCTCCCCCTTCCCCCCCCAAAACACACACACACACACACACACACACACACACACACACACACACAGCCAGCCAAAAACGCACTCGCGACCCACACATGCACGTGCATCGGCACACGCCAACCAGTCAACGTCGACAACCACACGCAAGGCTCGAAACGAAACCGGCGTCCTTCCACGTTGCCATCAAGCTACGCGACACAAGACACAAGGAACCAACACAACAGCCGGCCCCACTAATTCCCACTCTGACGCCGCAAAAAGCACACCGAAACCGCCAAACGCACGCACATTCCCCTTCGCACTGACACCACCGACCGGCTCGCTACCACACACCTCTCGGCAGCCGTTTCACGCCAATTCGCCACACCGCCCACACAGTCGACAAGCGCCCGCCCTGTACGGCACACGCAACGACGCAGCGCAGCAAAGGGCGCCCGCAACACATACCTCTCCGCCGCCCGACGCGCCAACCGCCACACCACACCGCCAGCCACTCGCAAATTGTGCACTGCCACCAGCCACACGTCCAACACGCCGCGCCGCCTCCGGCCGCCCGCCAGGGGGCGCTCACGTCCGCGACAACAGCGCGGCCCGCCGGGCCGGGCCGGGCCGGGCCGAACCGAACCGAGCCGCCGCTGCTCTGCACTCGGCACGGCCACACCCTGCTGCAGACCGGGCTCGTCCCTCTGTACGCGTCTGCCTGCGCATCAACACAACACGACCTTTTTTTTTTTCTCTCTACCGCCATCCCTCCTCCTCGCGTTTTACTCGTTGTTGCAGCAGCGGCGCACACCTACACATCCACAGCCCCAGCCGAGCCGGCCTCACCTCAGGGCCCGCCGCCAGCGTCTCCTCCTCGGGCACAGGTGCGGTGCTGTGGCCGCCCATCCAACCGCATTGCTGGCCGTCCAGCCACCAGGCGTTCCCACTGCCGCGAGCCACGCCGCGCACCGACCCTGCTGCAGAAAACGAAGCATAGCCAGAGACCGACCGATACACAAAGCAAGCCGTCGCCTCGCCTCTTGTCCTTCCTGCCTTCCTTCCGCCCCCGCCCTTCTCACACCACCGCCTCTCCACTTTCGCCCCCCCCCCCTCCTTTTTTTTTTTTGTTTTCTTCTTTCTTTCTTTCTTTCTTTTGGCCCTCTCTCCTTCCCGCCATGGCGGTTACGGCACCGCCTGCAGCGGCAGATTTTTTGCGCCCACACGCCTACTCCTACCACCATTAACCTTGCCCTGCCCTGCCCTGCCCATCAACGTCGCAGTCGAACCGACGCTTGCCAACACACATTACGCGCCGCCGCCACAGCACCTTCCCTTCCCACAACACACCGACGTCATCACACGCACCCAAAACAGGGGCCACGACCGTGTTCCTCGCCCACTCCCATCCCGCACGGTACGCACATTCCCAACTACTACCGCGCACCCTCCCTTTCCAATCTGTGTGTCTCTGTGTCTGTGTCCTGTCCGCGCGTGACGCCTCCCAACATCCGCCGTCCCCCGTCCCGTTTTCGCCCCCATGCCGTCGTCGCGCCGCCTCCTCCCCGTCCACCGCCGCCCCTGTCCGCCCCGCACCACACCATACACCGCTGCTTGTCCCGGCCGTTGCCACCAAAGGCGCCGACCGCAAACGCGCCACGCCGCAGCCCCCGTGCGTCTCGCGCTCGCTTCCATCTCCGTGCCGACGCTGCCTCTCTTCCCACTCGCACTCGACCTCGACAACACAGTCTTTGGCTCCGCCACTGCGTGTTCCGGTGGTACGCACGCTGCAACACGTATGTATTCATTACCAGAGCGATGGCGAGGCATGACAGCATCTCTGTCTGACCAGAGAGTTCTTTATCGCTGCTAGTCGGCGCTTGGACCGCGCCAGACGACAGTAGTGGCACGCACCGGGTCGCCAGGAACAGTTGTTATATATATTGTAGCGCGAGTCGGGAGAGGTAGTAGTCGGTCGACAGTAGTAGCGGGTGGACGGTTGTACTGAGCGGGCGTCGGCGGCGTGCTCTGCTCGTCTCGCGACTCTGGTCACGGTTCGGGACGATGTATAGTATATTGTGTTATAATCAAAAGGTGGTGTGACGCTGCATTGCGCAAATCTGATAACGTATGTTCATTGTACTTATTTTGTTCAACAACAAAAGCCCCACTATTACTTTTTTTCTAAAGTAACTTTTGTCTCTTAACGAAAAACATTCACTTTTTAAAGACTACTTCCTATGGCATTTCCCTCCAAGGAGTGCAATTAATTACCAGCCAGCACTCATTCATTGCACACAGCTGTGTAAGGGGTATCTACAATTGAGGAGCGGATATAAATGCAATTTTTTGTTTTTTTTGTTTTTTTTTTGTGTGTGTGTGTTGTAACCTCCCAGCAAATTTTAAAATAATGGACAATGTTATTTACGGATGCCAATGGACATTGCGCTAATTGTAACCTCGCCCACAATGAGAGGTATTGAAAATGGCAACAAAAATGTGAAATTCGCAATCTGACTCAAATATAAAGTCTTCACACAACATTTAAAAAAGTCCGTTCAGTGACAAGAAACTTCAATTAAACCGAAATATCGGTCTTTGGCCCTGTGCAAAACAATCAGAATTAAAGTGTTACCTCCGAATAAATGGATGTCACATTTCTGCTCTGGTTGTTGCGCAGCGCTTGGAGGAACTGCATTGCAAATAGTAATATTCTCTTTTTTTGTGATTTTAGTGACATTTTTCTTCAAAGAAGTGGAATGAAATGTGAAGTGCAACGAACTCTTTAGTTCAATAAAAAATTAAATGTTTGAAAAATGCTTTTGAAATAAAAATTATTATTGGGGAACTTGTTGGAGAATAATTACAATAAATACAATTTTTCATTATCTAATGATTGTATTAATTAACAGTATACCTTATTCACCATCTTGACCAGTGTTGCCGACCGCCTACATCACACAACCGCACTCGGCTGCTACTACTGACCGACCGCTCTGCATGACGACTATTAGCGTACTGCACGCGACGACTACTGACAGAGTACAGCCCTCAACTACACAGAGCTACGGACTCGCAACGACTACTGACTGACTGACTGACTGACTGACTGACTGAGAACCGCTCGCAACACGCGCAGTCCAGCGCAAACTCTCTGGTCACAGATGCTACAATGTCTCGCCATCGCTACTATGTTACATACGTGTTTCAGTGTCTTTTTCATTGGGGTAACGATCTTTGGCTCTTTTTATTCTGAATACAGGGCCAAAGGTCAACGCTGCTGCCCTTATACAATTTATCAGGTTTCATTATGTCTGTTGCAATGTTACATACGGTTCACTCTTTCATTAATATTATCGTTGGGTTTGTTTTGTAGGGACGTTAACATTCTGGCACATTTTTATTATCATCGGACTCTCTGCTATTTGTGCAGGGAGGTTATACCTGGGTCCATTTACATTTTAATATTGATAGACTTTTTGTTTTCTTTTTTGTTTCTTGTTGTTTTTCCTTCTTTTTTTTTGTTGTTTTTTTTTTTGTTTTGTTTTTCCCGCTCTCACCACCACCGCCGCATCACGCCTTCCGTTTTCTTGGTTTCTTTTCTGTTCTTCAACTGCTTCAACATCACCGCGCCCCATTTCCACACCACAGCCATCAGCCTCCAAGACGGGCGGGCGCAGTGTGCCATTTCCGGCGCACAAGCACACCCGTACGGTACTCTCCTCGCCCCCACGCCACCAACAACACAGCGACCACGCGGCTTTCAGGCACGGCACGGCACCGGCGAAATGCGCCGCCCCCGCCCCTCCGCGCATCCGTCCGTCTCGCCACGTTCACTGACAGCCGCGTCTGCGGCTACACCACGACAACCACAACACAACACCGCTCCCCTCCCTGGCAACTCACATTGTTTTTCTCCTCCTCTTTTGCACAAACCACAACGCCGAGCACAGGCGCAAGCCACCCACACCGCGCCCCTCCCCGTCCCGTCTTTGGCCGCCGCTCCTCGTTTCCTCGTTTGCCCCCTCCCATCTCCCGAAATGCCATGCCATGCCAGCAGCGTTACGCATGCCCCTCCCCTGTCCACACAACACTACCGCCTAACGAACAGCCTTTTCCGGGCCACATCCAGGGCACGCCCACCTCCAAACACTGCCAATTCACGGACACACACACACACACACACACACTCACTTTCTCGACACCTTTCTGTACGGAGGGTGCGTCATCTCGACCGTGACAGAGTGACGGCAACTATCGACGATCCATTTCCCCCCACTGGTAAAACATGTCCACTAACACCTACATACATCATTCAAGTACACAGACAATAGCATACACACAATGGGAGGGCACACGAACATGGACGGCACGGCACTGTCATACACTCTTCCTCAGAACCATATCAACAAACGTTACGTACATCCGGGAAAGCGAAAGCGAAAGCCCAATGCAGCCGTCAAAGGTAACGTTCACCACGGCAGACACTTGCAGCCGCGCCGCCGTTAAACGCATTTCAGTGCGGCTCCAATACGCCTCCGACACGGGAACGTTCCGTTGCTCTACGAATGCGTTTCTCCCCTTTTTCCCTTCCTCTCTCTTTTGCCCCCCCTCCTTGCACTCTTGCCTCATTCCTCACGTTCTGCCCAGACATTCGACCGATCAAAGTCAACCTTTCGTTACCGTTCTCAGCGCGACGGTGTACAACAGTATGACGGGTGTGCCCAAGACTTCGGTTCAGTTGCGTGACGCCGGTCTATCGCGCCGATCGACAGTTACTCAGGGGGCGACGCATCGGACCACGTCACCGACACACAAAACACTTTCAAACAAACAAATACATACCGGATGGACACAGACAAACACGTGTACAGACATTCGCCAAACAAACGACCGCCGCCGTCGTCGTCTAGCGTGCATCTTGAATGACGACATCGGTGTGCGTGCGTCGTACGCAATCAGTCAGACACGGCTATCAAACATCAGAGTCGAATGGTACATCATCGTGCGTGTCGCCGTACACGTACAGTACAATACAACAACAATGCGTCTTAATGGCACGTTCATTTCAACGTCACTCACACACCTCCACGCTGCAGTTACGTCGCACCATTGTCAAACTCGGCGTACAGCAAAGGGAATAGTGGGCGGCAAAAAAAAAACCAAACAAAAACATTTCACATTTCACCCTCGCCATGTATGATGTGCAAAAAAACAAACCCGCAAACGGCCGTCGTTACGGTGACACAAAAGTCGCCGATCACACTGTCCCCCCTCGCAGACGGGTAACACACACACACACACACACACACACACCAACAACACCAATGGGTCAAAAACCACGCCAACGAGGCGTGCCACCATTCCACGCCACGGCGACCAACCTCGTGGCCGTACCCCGCGCAACACGCTTTGACGCGCCCCCCCCCCCCACCCACAATCAAAATGCACACATACATCACAGCCGTCCACACAAACAACAACAACAATTCCGCCCTTCCCGCAAAAGGCAAGTTGGTGGCCCTGAAAAGGGCCGTTTTGCCGCTCTCGCAACGGAGGAGCCTTCTCTCTCCATCCTTCCTTCCATTCCAGAGCCACCTCCTTACTTGGAGCTCGTGTACTTGGTCACCGCCTTCGTGCCCTCGCTCACGGCGTGCTTGGCCAGCTCGCCAGGCAGCAACAGCCGCACAGCGGTCTGGATCTCGCGGGACGTGATGGTCGAGCGCTTGTTGTAGTGCGCCAGGCGAGACGCCTCGGCCGCAATGCGCTCGAAAATGTCGTTCACGAAGCTGTTCATGATGCTCATCGCCTTCGACGAGATGCCCGTGTCAGGGTGCACCTGCTTCAGCACCTTGTAGATGTAGATGGCATAGCTCTCCTTCCTCTTGCGCTTCTTCTTCTTGTCGCCCTTCGAAATGTTCTTCTGCGCCTTGCCAGCCTTCTTGGCGGCCTTCCCGCTAGTCTTGGGCGGCATCTCGAACCAACGTACGGCAGCAGCAACACCAGTAGCAAGCGCTCCGCTCTAGTCAGCGTCTCCCCACACAGTGGCACCCGCCGCCAGCCGCCGCCGCACCTTTACCAGCTCGCCCTGTTGCGGCCGCCGACCAATGGGGCGCGCGCGCAACCGGCCGCCGCACCCGAGCCCATAAAGCACCCCCACCCCGGCTGCGCCTGTCGTCGGCCCGTTGCCCTGATCGAATAATCAGGTCAGCCCAGAAGACTCACCACCACTTCTTCCTCTCAGCGATTTCCAGTTATCATACGCGCTGACCACCGCCAACCACACCCTGCAGCCTTGGTAGGAAATGCCTCTCGGTAAACCCTACATTCACGATAGCCTGGGATGTTCCACACCCAGTCCAGATGAAAGGAGGCCGCGCGCGCCTGTCGTCGTTCTGGGAGGGGACCAGGAAACACCGGAACTGGAAGGGAACCGTGTAACTGGGCAGGATTCGGATGGTTTCGTGCTGGCGAGGAAAACGTTTCGCCAGCCGAGGCTTCCGCCAGCCCGGGGAGTGGAACCCACCCCAAACAGATTCCAGGTGATTGCTGAGGAGCCGGCGTTAACAGAAAACACAACGCAAACACAAAATCAAGTCGCCCACCACCTCCCCCCGATTGTCGCAGAGTTTCCTCAAAACTACGAGGAGCTCTTTGAGTTGCTCAAGACAGAAATCGGGGGAGGCAGCTTCCAGGCAAAACCCGCCGGAGGAGACAAAATAAAAATCACAGTACACACACTCGAACACTACAACACAGTCAAAGCACTGTTCAGCACAAGAAGCATACCTCACTACACCTTCCCAACAACAAAGACACGAAACAGAAACATAGTAATCAGAGACCTACCAAGACGAGTATCCCCCCAGGCAATCAAAACAGACTTGACTGCCCGGGGGTATGTCGTCAAGGTAGTACAGCAAATGGGCAGCATAAACAGTAAGTGGCCGCTGTACCAGGTAACACTCCCTGACGTACCTCAAAACAAGAGGGAGATCACGATGGTCCTGGCGGTCCCTGTCACCACGGAGCCGCTGCGCCGTAAAAACAAGACGGTGCAGTGCTTCAGGTGTCAGGGCCTGAACCACATCGCTGCGCACTGCAACATGCCAGTGAGATGCAGGAAGTGCGCTGAGGCCCACGACACCAGGACATGCACACTCCAGCACACGGACCCACAAATAAGGTGCGCGCTGTGTGGCAAAAACCACACAGCGGGTTACCAAGGTTGTGAGGTCCACAAAAGACACTCACAGCAGGCAAAGGGCGCAAAGGCCGCCCCCCACACACGCAAACAGAACACCACAAACCCAACCACTCACACAAGAAAACAAAATACAACAACACACACAGACAAGGCCTGGGTAAAACCAAGGCCGGACACACCAAGGGCGACATATGCGGAAGTGGTTTCTCCCCTGAGGAACCATGAAAGCGTGGCCCAATCACCTCAACACCAGACACAACAAACAGAACAACACCGGGATATACACAGCACCAACGGCCAGGTCCACCACGACGGAGGAAGCTCTAGGGAACCCCACACACACTCCCCCCCCATGGATCAGTTGTTAGGCGTAATGGTGCAGACCATGAACCTCGTCATGGAAATGATGAAGGAATTCAGGGAAGCCCAGAAGCAGAACACACAGATCCTCGTTGCCCTCCAGGCAACAGTCCAGCAGTCGCTCCCCTCTGCGACTTCCTCAGTAGTTTCAAAACCCCATCATGGATAGACGACCAAACATCCATGGCCTGACAATGTGCGTCTTTAACGCAGACGGCATTGTTAACCAAGAGGTCGAGTTCAGAGAACTCATGAAGGAGTTCTCCATCGACATATGCATGATGGGGGAAACCCACTTAAAACCGGGAATAAAAGCGACAGTCCCCAACTATGTTACCTATCGCAAAGACAGGCCAACCCAAGGCGGAGGAGTGGCCATATACATAAAAAGAGGGATCCCCCACCACCAGGTATTCTTACCAGCTACCAATAAAATCGAAGCAGTGGCGGTGGAAGTAGCCACTGCCACTGGACCCCTAACAATCGTTGCAATCTACCGACCCCCACAAGACCAGATAGATGAGGGAGACATAGCTACTCTAGGGCAAATTGAAGGCAAACTCATAATAGGGGGCGACTTCAATGCCAAACATCCTGATTGGAATTCTAGAGTAACCTCCAGAGCAGGCGCCAGATTGCAACAACTAGCGCGCAACCACCACTTCGAAACCTGGGGTCCAGTCGAGCCCACACATTTTCCAAAAAATGGAAGCAGGCCCGACGTGTTGGACATAGCTCTCACTAGGAGGATTACGGGGTTTGTGACCGCGAGGACGATCAACAGAATGTCCTCCGACCACAACCCAGTGATCCTAGAGGTCGACGTGGGAGAATGGGTAGCACTCCCACGGTACCAGACGTCTTACAAACGTACAAACTGGGAGCGATACCGAGAAACTGTCGCCTCTGATATCACTCGCGCCCCGCCACCTACTGCCGAAACAGTAGAACAAGCGCTGCAAGACCTAACAGGCACCATCTTGCAGGCAGCGGAAGAAGCCACCCCTCCACAAAGGGATGGCCCGCCGCCGCAAATACAGCTCCCGGAACACTTGCTAGCTCAAATTCGACATAAGAACAGAGTGGCAAAAGAGTGGAAGATAACCAGAAACCAGGCCACAAGGAGGCTGCTCAATCGTCTACAGAGAGAATTGAAGGTAGCGCTCAATGAGCACAGAAACCAGCAATGGCAAAACCGCCTCTCAGCCCTCAAAGTAGACGATCACACACTTTGGCAAGCAACCAAACAATTCACAAGAAGACGCGCTAGGATGCCGCCACTGCATGGCGAGCGGGGTATGGCCTACAGCCATGCTGAAAAGGCCAACGCCCTCGCCGACACTTTCGAGAAGCAGTTCCAAGCGGCTGAACCCCAGGATGATGAGCATGAAAGAGTGGTCCGTCGTCAACTGGCTGTCTTCCTCAATGCTGAGGAGGACCCAGAAGACGAACCCACAGTTTTTGCCCCCGAAGACGTGGCAAAAGTAATTAGGTACCTCCCCTCCAAAAAGGCGCCAGGACATGACAATGTCACCAACCAGTTGGTCAAAAACCTCCCACCCACGGCGATCGAACACCTCGCGAACGTCTTCAACGAGATTACTCGTACCCGCGAGTTCCCAGCTTGCTGGAAACACGCGGAAGTGGTCGCAATACACAAACCAGGGAAAGACCCTCTGTTCCCGCAGCACTACAGGCCGATTAGCCTCTTGCCAACTCTCAGCAAGATCTACGAGCGCCTCCTGCTAAGACCCATACAAGAACACATCACCAGAGAGCAAATTCTGCCGGATTTCCAATTCGGATTCCGGCAGAACCACTCTGCCCCACAACAGATCATGAGAGTGGTTGAAGCAGCCACAGAGGGCTTCAACCACAGAGGCTACTGCGGGATAGTGCTACTTGACGTAGCCAAGGCCTTTGACTCAGTATGGCATAGAGGGCTACTCTACAAGTTGTACACCCAAGGGTTCCCCGGGAGTATAGTTAAACAGATTAAAAGCTATCTCTCGAACAGAACTTTCTCTGTCAAAGTAGAAACGTCCACCTCCACCAGAAGGCGTATTCGTGCTGGGGTGCCACAGGGATCGGTCCTGGGGCCCGTTTTGTACAGTCTGTACACTGCGGACACTCCAACGGCCCCCCTGGTGCACACTGCACAGTACGCTGACGATACAGCCTTCTACACAAGAAACGCGAACAAGGACCTGGTCATCCGTAGGCTACAAAGGGTTTTAGATGACACAGAAACTTGGGCCCGTCGCTGGCGAATCACCATCAATTCTGAAAAGACGCAGGCGATGCTGATCACCCGTAGGCTCGGAAGGCGCGAACCTCCTCAACGGCCCCCCCTCCACCTTCACCTAAACGGAACCCAACTCCCCTGGCGCAGAACCGCCAAGTACCTTGGCGTAACCTTGGACTCTCGTCTTACGTGGAAACCCCACATAGACGAGGTCCATAGGAAGGTCTGTGCCAGAATGTCCATCCTGTACCCAATCCTCAACTCATCCAGCTCCCTTTCCTGCTCAGTAGGAGTGAACGTGTACCAGGCCCTGATCCGGCCAGTCATGGAATACGCGTGTCCTGTCTGGGGATACGCGGCGAAGCAGCACCTGGACAAACTCCAGAGGCTGCAGAACCGCGCCCTCAGGAGGGCACTGCGTTTACCCCTTGGATTCCCTATCGACGATTTGCATGCCGCTGCGGAAATCCCACTACTGAGAGAGCGTTTTCAAGACCTGGCAAGGGCCTTCTATGAAGGTACTTCCAGGTCGGGAAATGCTCTCATCCACTCCCTAGGTCGGTATGACATGTCCCGCGATAAACACAATCGCCCCATGACGATCTTCGACGACTAAGTCGAAGAGAAAAATCCCAATACCCATTCCCAAATCCTACTCCTACCCAAAATGCTACAATTATCTCGCCAAACCTCAGGCAAGTACCAGACCCACACAGAACAAACATCACAAATCACAGACATCAAAAAAGTACAGAAATAATCACACACACAAGTACACAGGGGAGTAAAAGCCGAAAGGCTACAAACTCCCCCTCACACTTCCCCAAAGAGGGGAAAGTATTAGATGTAAGCAGCAGGCTGCGCCGGCACGCACTCCGCTGCTCGACTCGCTGCCGCTCGCACCGGTCGTTTTTCGTTTCCGTTTCGTGTGCACCGTCGCTAGCCCATCGCCATGTCCGGACGCGGAAAGGGAGGCAAAGTCAAGGGCAAGTCAAAGTCCCGCTCAAGCAGGGCTGGGCTCCAGTTCCCGGTCGGCAGAATCCACCGCCTCCTGCGCAAGGGAAACTACGCAGAGCGCGTCGGCGCCGGGGCCCCCGTCTACCTCGCCGCCGTCATGGAGTACCTCGCGGCTGAGGTGCTCGAGCTGGCCGGAAACGCGGCCCGCGACAACAAGAAGACGCGCATCATCCCGCGCCACCTGCAGCTTGCCATCCGCAACGACGAGGAGCTCAACAAGCTCCTGTCGGGCGTCACCATCGCACAGGGTGGTGTCCTGCCCAACATCCAGGCCGTCCTGCTGCCAAAGAAGACCGAGAAGAAGGCCTAAAGGAGGCCAGGCAATCGCAGCGCCGCGTGCTCCCCTGCACGCAACGCGCTTTGCCGGCTCGGCCCACAACAATCGGCCCTTTTCAGGGCCACCACACAAACCTACGTCCAAAGCAAAATTTCAGTCGTCCTCGCCGCACCTTGTTTTGTTTTAACTTTGCACAGCCGCCGCCGGCGCACGTCCGCCATCTTGTCGTCCACACAGCCCGTGTGGCCCAACACACACACACACACACACACATTTTGCACCGTCGCAGTCGCCTTCCAAACCGACAACGGCAGCAATAATGACCATTGTTAAAGGGAGGCGTGTCGACACACCGCCCTCCACTCCCGCGCGCAACGGCCGTCGACACGAACGAAACAGCTGATCCGGCCGCCTATGCCCACACGCCTTGCCTCGGAAACCCCAACGCCGCCGCAAACAAACACACAGAGACAAACCACGCAAGCAAATAATCACCGCCTCTCGCACAACAACACACAGCCCGCCATCTCCGTCGCGATCGATACAAAGACACACAATAACAAACACACAAACGAAGCAGCTCCACACACAGCCAGCCACATGACACGTTTCCTTTCCTTCTCCCCTCCCAGTCACATCACGTCGCTCAAACGGAAAGAAACAAACAAACAAACAACACAGCGCACACACGCAGCAACAACACAGACTCTTTCGCACTTTTCAACTTCCGAACAGTGTGGTGGCCCTGAAAAGGGCCGTTTTCTAGTCTCTCCCACCCACAAGCACGGCCGCGGGAAGGCCAGCGCCCGCTGCGACGCAGCCTAACCGCCGAAACCGTACAGGGTGCGCCCCTGCCTCTTCAGGGCGTACACCACGTCCATGGCCGTCACAGTCTTGCGCTTGGCGTGCTCAGTGTACGTCACCGCGTCGCGGATCACGTTCTCCAGGAACACCTTCAGCACCCCGCGGGTCTCCTCGTAGATCAGACCAGAGATGCGCTTCACGCCGCCCCTGCGAGCCAGGCGGCGGATGGCGGGCTTCGTGATGCCCTGGATGTTGTCGCGCAACACCTTGCGGTGCCGCTTGGCGCCACCCTTGCCGAGCCCCTTTCCTCCCTTGCCGCGGCCTGTCATCCTTCCTTCCTTCCTCGGGCAAAGCAACAACGTGCACACACAAACAGCAGCTGCAGCGGCTGGCGAGTCGGCTACGGTCTGCGCCCAGCGCGCCCGCCGCCCCCCTATATAGACTCTGGCCCGCCCTCCCCCCACCACGCGCAACCGAGGGCATATAAGCGCAGCACGGAGGCGCGCGGGCCCGTCAAAACACCCAGAATGGAACTCACGCATACGAAATCCCAACGGCAAAAAACTGTACGAACATTCGCTAGGTAGAAACTACATTACACTAGCGCCGGCTGAACCGACGCACATTCCCTATCAGAGGGGACACAGGCCAGACGTGATAGACATGGCCCTCATCAAGGGCATTACAGCTACACTCAACGTTGCCGTTGAAAACGATCTGCCCTCAAACCACCAACCTGTAATACTATACATCGAGGAAACACTGCAGCACACAGAACAACGCAAGATGTTGGACTACGGGCGTGCGAATTGGACATTGTTCAAGCAAACGCTTGATAGCCACATCCCACCTATACACGAAATTAACGAAACAGGACAAATTGACGAGGCAGTGGAAACCCTCACTAACGCCGTCCGGGACGCAATGGCAGGCACCATACCTGATCGCACCTCACAAGAACGCAGTGCGGCCCTGCCCCAGGAAATCCTGGGCCTAATCTCAATGAGGAATCGCCTCAGGAGACAATGGCAGCGCACCAGGCGTCCGTACTTCAAACGGCACATTAACAGACTACAGGGCATCATACACGATAAAATACAAACACATAGAACACAACAGTGGAATCAAAAACTCGAAGGGCTGGACACCGCACGACCTGGCGTATGGCAGCTAGCCCGACATTTCACCAGGGAGAAAATATACACCCCAACGCTTCAAGGGCCTGACGGACCTGCATACTCAGCGGAAGAGAAAGCAGAACTAATGGCTCGAACACTCGCAGCGTCATTCACACCGAACCTGGTACCATCAGATCCAGTGTTCACACTTGCTACTGACCAAGAGGTTACACGCATTCTAGCCCAACCACCGCGCGACGACATTCGACATGCTAGCACAGCCGAAGTCTCCTGGGCTATAATGCATTCCGCTGCTAGGAAAGCCCCTGGTCATGATGGCATTCAAAACCGTGTCCTCCAGGAGTTCACGGATAAAGCAACTGAGTACCTAACACACATAACGAATGCCATACTAAAACACCAACACTTCCCCGCCTTTTGGAAGACGGCCAAGGTCCTGATGTTCAGGAAGCCGGGGAAAGACCACAGCCTCCCACAAAATTACCGACCCATCAGCCTTCTGAGTTCGCTCAGTAAGATTGTTGAGAAGGTGATTCTCAAACGCATCACTAGGCACTGCATAACAAATAACATCCTGAGACCGGAGCAATTCGGCTTCAGGAATCACCACTCCACAACACAACAACTCCTACGGGTCGTTGAACATATAACACATGGCTTCAACATAAACAAAGCTACAGGGGCAGTGTTCCTGGACATCGAAAAGGCTTTCGACCGTCTATGGCACAACGGCCTCATCCGCAAACTCAGCGACGCGGGATTCCCTGACGGGCTGCTGCGTCTAATACACTCATACCTCACAGACAGGAGTTTCAACACTGACGTGCAGGGAAAACAATCAACACAACACGGTATACACGCGGGAGTACCCCAGGGAAGCATCCTAGGGCCCCTGCTGTTTAACCTCTACATAAACGATCTTCCAA
The DNA here is from genome assembly GCF_021461385.2 of Schistocerca piceifrons. Taxonomy (NCBI): domain Eukaryota; kingdom Metazoa; phylum Arthropoda; class Insecta; order Orthoptera; family Acrididae; genus Schistocerca; species Schistocerca piceifrons. The sequence goes on along the minus strand of NW_025727457.1, from coordinate 11,036 downwards.
CCACACACAACACAATGATGGCAATCTACGCGGATGACACAGCCATCCTTGCGCAAGATTGGAAACCATCAAACATTACGTCACGCCTACAGACTGCACTCAGAGTGGCCGAGCCTTGGTTGGAGAAATGGCGTGTTAGAGTAAACGTCGACAAGTGCGAAGCCGTTCTGTTCACTAGAAGACCGAAGCAACTGCGCAAACACCGCTACTGCAGACCAATAACTCTACATGCACGCCCAATACGTTTCCGCGAGAAAGTCAAATACCTCGGTGTCTGGCTGGACCGGAAGTTACTCTGGGGGGACCACATACAACACATGACCAACCGAGCTAGCGCGAGGCTCAAACAGCTCTATCCTATGCTCAACAGGCGTAGCACACTGAACAGAAGGGTGTCGAGGTCCATGTACATGACACTTATCCGACCCCTGATGACGTACGCAGCTCCTGTCTGGGGATACGCTGCGCCTACACGTCTGCGCCGTCTGCAGCTCATACAAAACAAAGTACTCAAAATCATAAGCAATGCTCCACGATACACACGCATCGCGGACCTTCACCGGGAATACCGACTTGAGACTCTCACGGAGGTAATCCACAAACTCACCACAAGACTATACAGAAACTCCAGACATTCGCAGAACCCGTTTATTCTGAATCTGGGGAACTACGACCACAACCATAGATGGAAACATAAAAGACCAAAAGACATACTTGTAAGGACATAACATCTATGGCCAAGCATACGCAAACATAACGGCACAGGCGAGCCCCTGTTTATCAGACCCATTACTGGATATCCAGCTGGATTGGAGAACACTGCCGAATAACTGGCACCACACAGGGAAGCCGTACCGTACACTGCATGCAAACAAGCTCCACACATCCCCCACACAGTGAGATGATCTATGGCCGATCTCCCACTACTGTATAACGATCTTGATTGTTCCAGGAATGCAGCAGCAGCAACAACTGGGACACATCGCCATCGCTTGTCATGGTAATGATGCATGATACCTATACTAACAAATCCAACCCTGCATGAACTATCGCAGCTAGTAAGCCACTACTGCTCTTACTACCCATCCCACTGTCGCAGAGGTTTTTTTCCCACGGCACGAGCCATGGCACTTTTTTTCCTCTGCTCTTCAAATCGCTACCCTCACTCGCGTTTCGTCCACTATCTATCACCTGATGGACCGTGTTAATGCGTAGCCTTACCCAGACGCACGGACAACGTCACAGCCCAGCATCCTGTGATCCACATACTAGACAACTAACATGTTTACGGAGGTGACAGTAGAACTTTTGGTTTGGTCACCACGTTGGTGCGGGCGTGGAGGGGCCCCATCTCTATTTTGCGCGGGCCCGTTGTCAAGGCAGCACCGGACGCCGCGCCGCACCTAACCTCCACGCACGCCGCTCCGCTACCGCTACCGCTACCGCCATGGCCCGCACAAAGCAAACGGCCCGCAAGTCCACCGGCGGAAAGGCGCCGCGCAAACAGCTCGCCACCAAGGCGGCGAGGAAGAGCGCGCCCGCCACCGGAGGCGTCAAGAAGCCCCACCGCTACAGGCCGGGCACCGTCGCCCTGCGAGAAATCAGGCGCTACCAGAAGAGCACAGAGCTGCTCATCCGCAAGCTGCCATTCCAGCGCCTAGTGCGCGAGATCGCCCAGGACTTCAAGACCGACCTGCGCTTCCAGAGCTCCGCAGTCATGGCCCTGCAGGAGGCCAGCGAGGCCTACCTCGTCGGCCTCTTCGAAGACACCAACCTGTGCGCAATCCACGCCAAGCGCGTCACCATCATGCCCAAGGACATCCAGCTCGCGCGCCGCATCCGCGGCGAGCGCGCCTAAACCGCGCCGCGGCACCGCACCGCACAAACAAAAACGGCCCTTTTCAGGGCCACTAACGTCTCTCCGTCGCGAGCAAACTTTGTCGGTCGCCTGCCTCTCGCCCCGCAACCCAAAAACAAAAACCACCACTTCCCGTCCGTCCGCCACACCCGCTCACTCTGCCTGCCTGCTAGCAGCGCGCAACAATCACACATCATCCCTCCCCGGCGCTCAAAGCGCACAATGCCCAACGGCCGACGTCACACCGCACGGGTGGCTGGCCGGCCGCCGCCGCTTTCGTTTCGAAAACAAAAAAACCCGCACTCCACTCCGACGGCCAACGGCCAGGCAGGCGCGCTCGCTCGCTCTACACGCCACCGAAATCCCCGCCGACTCCTTCCGCATCTCAACGTGCCCCCCGTTGCAAAACATAACACACACACACACACACACACAAAGGAACAAAACAAAACAAAGACCAGACACGACTCGACAAGACAGACATCCGAGAAGAACGAACGCAGGCAAGCCAACCAACGTATTCAAACAAAACAACGTGACAGAAAACCAACCGTCGGCCGCCGCCACAAACACGGCGACAATCAACCACGACAACAACAACAACAACAACAACAACAACAACACCGCTTACCGCTACCGCCGCCCACACCCGCCACCGACCCCCGCAATCCAACCACCACGGCACGCAAACAGCATCCCCACGGGCATACAGAAACGCCAGACAGACACCCACACCAAACGCAACACGACAATCAAAACCTTCCCCGACGTGCTTTGATGGCCCTGAGAAGGGCCGTTTTGGGCCGCGCGTCTCTTGCGCGCCACTAGACGACGACGGGGGGTGGGGACGACGGAGTCAAGCGCCAAACCCTTCCTTTCCCATCTCTTTCTCCTCTACTCTACTTCTTCTTCTTGGGCGAAGCCTTCGCCTTAGACGGCGTCGTCGCCTTCTTCGGGCGCGGCGCCTTCGGCTTCTTCGTCGGAACCTTGGCGGCCTTCTTCGCCTTCGACGGCGACTTGGCCTTGGCCGGCTTGGCCGCAGCCGCCTTCTTCGCACCCGCGGGAGCGGCCGACGCCGCAGACGCCTTCTTGGCGGCGCCCGCCTTCCGACCGGTCGCCGCCTTCACGCCACCAGCCTTCTTTGCGCCGGCCGCACGGGCGCCCTTCTTCTCCTTGCTGGCCGGAGCGGCGCGCTTCTTCTTGGCACCGCCAGCACGAGCCTTGCCGCCCTCGGCCGCCCCCCCGCCGCCGGCGCCGGCAAGCTTGAACGAGCCGGACGCGCCCTTCCCCTTCGTCTGCACCAGCTCGCCCGCCACGACGGCCGACTTGAGGTACTTCTTGATAAACGGCGCCAGCTTCTCCGCGTCCAGCTTGTAGTGCGCGGCTATGTACTTCTTGATCGCCTGCAGCGACGACCCGCCGCGCTCCTTCAGACTCTTGATGGCGGCCGTCACCATCTCAGAGGTGCGCGGGTGCGCAGGCTTGGCGCGCGGCTTCTTCGCAGACGACGCAGACTTGGCCTTCTTCGTAGTGCCGGTGGCGGCGGGTGCCGCAGCAGTCTCGTTCGTAGCCGCCTGATCTGCCATTTCGACGACGCGCGTAACACACAGCGAGAGCGAGCGGGACGGCAGGCAGGCACGCAAGCACAGCACAGCAGCAGAGCAGAGAATCACAAGGCCCAGCCAGTGTCGCGGGCGGGCGCGGACGGCCGAGAGAGCGGCCGCCACTCTGCGCGCCGCCGCGCCGCGCCTCCCGCGCTTGCTACCGCCCAACGTCCGACAGCCTGTGCGGAGCAGCCCCAAACCTGCGCCACAACCGCCCGCGCCTTTCAAACCACCGAGGATGGGGCTACACACAGCCACACCACAGTCGCCAACCAGTCGCCACGGCAGCGCCGCAAACCACGGCCAAACTGCAGCTACCGCGCGCTACAGCCTGGGTCGGCCCGCCGAGAATCGCCGCCCCCGCCCAAATGCCGCCCCCACAGCCCCAGCCGACGACCCGCCACAATGGCCAAACCTTCGGCAAAACTCCCACACCGTCGCCGCGGCAGCCCGGCCAGCGCGGCCGGCGCCACAGCCACACAAGCCGAGGCGTGCGGCGATGACGGCCGTGCAAACGCGCCTCCGCCGCCCCATCGCCTTCCGTCGCCCTCCCGCCGTTTCCCGATCGGCCCGCAGCCGTCGGGCCACATCGCGCGCCGTCCTCCTCCTCTCGCCCGCCAACATTCACAGCCGTTTCTCAACAATTGCCCGCCGCAAACGGACGCCGCCTGCGCAACAGGCGCCGCCGCCCCTCGCCGCTTCCGACCCAACCCCTCGACCGAGGCAAACCGCAATCCGAATCTACAGACCAACCCAATCTGCCGTCAAGCACACACGACAGCCGACCTTACACGTTACGCGTTACACATTACGTTTACACGTCTACGTTAGGTTAGGTTAGGTGGACGTGGGTTAGGTTAAGGGGACTTGGGTTAGGTTAAGCGTCAAACTTAGGTTAAGCATTCAAACACGTCAGGCGTCAGAGGTTAGGTTAGGTTAGGTTAGGTTAGGTTACACGTTAGGTTAAGGGGTCGGTGCTAGGTTAAGAAGCGTCAAACGTAGGTTAAAAAAGCGTTCAAACGTGAGGCGTGAGCCGGACAGCTTACCTTACGTAGACGTTAGGGGCTCACAGGCTGAGCTCACCTCGCCACACCACAGGTTAGGTTAGGTTAGGTTCGGTTCGGTTCGGTTCGCTCGGCTCAGCGTAAAGCGCCGAGGTCAGGGTTACGTTCGTTCACCTTCGGGCGCCACACTTTCGGTTGAAAGGTCGCGACGGGACGACGTCGGCAGGCACGCCGCAAACGAACAAAAACGTACAGACGACGTCGGAAACCGCCGACAGACGGGGGAGCAGCACGACCACGACCAGACACCGAGCGCGAACGAGACACACGCGAACCACCCCCACCGGCCAAAGGGCACCACACAACAACCCAGAGCACCACGTGTCGACACCAGAGCAACCCGCCGCTCACGCGACATGGCTGGCACCGAAGGGCAACCGCCCGCAACTGCGCTTTCCGCGCCGGCCCGGATGCACGTCGTGCTACAACAACACCACTACCGTACACAGCCGCTGTTCACAACATCACTATCAATGGCGCGCCCGCGGCTCGCCGCCGTCGCAGTCGCAGCCCCAACGCCAGCACCTTTGCACCACCATTCACACGCACCGCAACACAGCTCGCCGACACAGCCGAACAAAACAAACACCACACAACAACAGCAACAACGCCGCCGCCTCTACTTGTGCCGGCGACCCACCCCGCCGATGGCGCACCTTTCGCCAGCCGGCAATCGACACACACGCACCCACCCACCGGGGCCCAGTGCAAAAAAAAAAAAAAAAAAAACACACAAAAACAAAAAAACCAAACAACACAAACGACACGGGAAGCGCACACCGCCACTTCGCGCGCACGCCACCAACCAGTCGTCGTCTCAAAATAACAAACACAAACAAAATAAACTAACAACTAGGGCAACACAAAACCAAAACGCCTCGCACGAACCGCCCACAAAAAGGACAAGCACACGCACAGCCTCTGCTGACGACCACGACGCAGCGGCACGCTGCTCCTGTCCCGCGCCCCGCGCCCCACTCGATTCACAACTCACGCGACACCGTCAACGACGGGCTCGCTTCCCGCAACCTACCACCTTTCCGCCACGACGCACAGCCCCAGCCCCACCCGACGACGCCCGTGGCAACGACTGCACTTTCACCACCGCCTCCCCCTTCCCCCCCCAAAACACACACACACACACACACACACACACACACACACACACACACACAGCCAGCCAAAAACGCACTCGCGACCCACACATGCACGTGCATCGGCACACGCCAACCAGTCAACGTCGACAACCACACGCAAGGCTCGAAACGAAACCGGCGTCCTTCCACGTTGCCATCAAGCTACGCGACACAAGACACAAGGAACCAACACAACAGCCGGCCCCACTAATTCCCACTCTGACGCCGCAAAAAGCACACCGAAACCGCCAAACGCACGCACATTCCCCTTCGCACTGACACCACCGACCGGCTCGCTACCACACACCTCTCGGCAGCCGTTTCACGCCAATTCGCCACACCGCCCACACAGTCGACAAGCGCCCGCCCTGTACGGCACACGCAACGACGCAGCGCAGCAAAGGGCGCCCGCAACACATACCTCTCCGCCGCCCGACGCGCCAACCGCCACACCACACCGCCAGCCACTCGCAAATTGTGCACTGCCACCAGCCACACGTCCAACACGCCGCGCCGCCTCCGGCCGCCCGCCAGGGGGCGCTCACGTCCGCGACAACAGCGCGGCCCGCCGGGCCGGGCCGGGCCGGGCCGAACCGAACCGAGCCGCCGCTGCTCTGCACTCGGCACGGCCACACCCTGCTGCAGACCGGGCTCGTCCCTCTGTACGCGTCTGCCTGCGCATCAACACAACACGACCTTTTTTTTTTTCTCTCTACCGCCATCCCTCCTCCTCGCGTTTTACTCGTTGTTGCAGCAGCGGCGCACACCTACACATCCACAGCCCCAGCCGAGCCGGCCTCACCTCAGGGCCCGCCGCCAGCGTCTCCTCCTCGGGCACAGGTGCGGTGCTGTGGCCGCCCATCCAACCGCATTGCTGGCCGTCCAGCCACCAGGCGTTCCCACTGCCGCGAGCCACGCCGCGCACCGACCCTGCTGCAGAAAACGAAGCATAGCCAGAGACCGACCGATACACAAAGCAAGCCGTCGCCTCGCCTCTTGTCCTTCCTGCCTTCCTTCCGCCCCCGCCCTTCTCACACCACCGCCTCTCCACTTTCGCCCCCCCCCCCCCCTCCTTTTTTTTTTTTGTTTTCTTCTTTCTTTCTTTCTTTCTTTTGGCCCTCTCTCCTTCCCGCCATGGCGGTTACGGCACCGCCTGCAGCGGCAGATTTTTTGCGCCCACACGCCTACTCCTACCACCATTAACCTTGCCCTGCCCTGCCCTGCCCATCAACGTCGCAGTCGAACCGACGCTTGCCAACACACATTACGCGCCGCCGCCACAGCACCTTCCCTTCCCACAACACACCGACGTCATCACACGCACCCAAAACAGGGGCCACGACCGTGTTCCTCGCCCACTCCCATCCCGCACGGTACGCACATTCCCAACTACTACCGCGCACCCTCCCTTTCCAATCTGTGTGTCTCTGTGTCTGTGTCCTGTCCGCGCGTGACGCCTCCCAACATCCGCCGTCCCCCGTCCCGTTTTCGCCCCCATGCCGTCGTCGCGCCGCCTCCTCCCCGTCCACCGCCGCCCCTGTCCGCCCCGCACCACACCATACACCGCTGCTTGTCCCGGCCGTTGCCACCAAAGGCGCCGACCGCAAACGCGCCACGCCGCAGCCCCCGTGCGTCTCGCGCTCGCTTCCATCTCCGTGCCGACGCTGCCTCTCTTCCCACTCGCACTCGACCTCGACAACACAGTCTTTGGCTCCGCCACTGCGTGTTCCGGTGGTACGCACGCTGCAACACGTATGTATTCATTACCAGAGCGATGGCGAGGCATGACAGCATCTCTGTCTGACCAGAGAGTTCTTTATCGCTGCTAGTCGGCGCTTGGACCGCGCCAGACGACAGTAGTGGCACGCACCGGGTCGCCAGGAACAGTTGTTATATATATTGTAGCGCGAGTCGGGAGAGGTAGTAGTCGGTCGACAGTAGTAGCGGGTGGACGGTTGTACTGAGCGGGCGTCGGCGGCGTGCTCTGCTCGTCTCGCGACTCTGGTCACGGTTCGGGACGATGTATAGTATATTGTGTTATAATCAAAAGGTGGTGTGACGCTGCATTGCGCAAATCTGATAACGTATGTTCATTGTACTTATTTTGTTCAACAACAAAAGCCCCACTATTACTTTTTTTCTAAAGTAACTTTTGTCTCTTAACGAAAAACATTCACTTTTTAAAGACTACTTCCTATGGCATTTCCCTCCAAGGAGTGCAATTAATTACCAGCCAGCACTCATTCATTGCACACAGCTGTGTAAGGGGTATCTACAATTGAGGAGCGGATATAAATGCAATTTTTTGTTTTTTTTGTTTTTTTTTTTTGTGTGTGTGTGTTGTAACCTCCCAGCAAATTTTAAAATAATGGACAATGTTATTTACGGATGCCAATGGACATTGCGCTAATTGTAACCTCGCCCACAATGAGAGGTATTGAAAATGGCAACAAAAATGTGAAATTCGCAATCTGACTCAAATATAAAGTCTTCACACAACATTTAAAAAAGTCCGTTCAGTGACAAGAAACTTCAATTAAACCGAAATATCGGTCTTTGGCCCTGTGCAAAACAATCAGAATTAAAGTGTTACCTCCGAATAAATGGATGTCACATTTCTGCTCTGGTTGTTGCGCAGCGCTTGGAGGAACTGCATTGCAAATAGTAATATTCTCTTTTTTTGTGATTTTAGTGACATTTTTCTTCAAAGAAGTGGAATGAAATGTGAAGTGCAACGAACTCTTTAGTTCAATAAAAAATTAAATGTTTGAAAAATGCTTTTGAAATAAAAATTATTATTGGGGAACTTGTTGGAGAATAATTACAATAAATACAATTTTTCATTATCTAATGATTGTATTAATTAACAGTATACCTTATTCACCATCTTGACCAGTGTTGCCGACCGCCTACATCACACAACCGCACTCGGCTGCTACTACTGACCGACCGCTCTGCATGACGACTATTAGCGTACTGCACGCGACGACTACTGACAGAGTACAGCCCTCAACTACACAGAGCTACGGACTCGCAACGACTACTGACTGACTGACTGACTGACTGACTGAGAACCGCTCGCAACACGCGCAGTCCAGCGCAAACTCTCTGGTCACAGATGCTACAATGTCTCGCCATCGCTACTATGTTACATACGTGTTTCAGTGTCTTTTTCATTGGGGTAACGATCTTTGGCTCTTTTTATTCTGAATACAGGGCCAAAGGTCAACGCTGCTGCCCTTATACAATTTATCAGGTTTCATTATGTCTGTTGCAATGTTACATACGGTTCACTCTTTCATTAATATTATCGTTGGGTTTGTTTTGTAGGGACGTTAACATTCTGGCACATTTTTATTATCATCGGACTCTCTGCTATTTGTGCAGGGAGGTTATACCTGGGTCCATTTACATTTTAATATTGATAGACTTTTTGTTTTCTTTTTTGTTTCTTGTTGTTTTTCCTTCTTTTTTTTTGTTGTTTTTTTTTTTGTTTTGTTTTTCCCGCTCTCACCACCACCGCCGCATCACGCCTTCCGTTTTCTTGGTTTCTTTTCTGTTCTTCAACTGCTTCAACATCACCGCGCCCCATTTCCACACCACAGCCATCAGCCTCCAAGACGGGCGGGCGCAGTGTGCCATTTCCGGCGCACAAGCACACCCGTACGGTACTCTCCTCGCCCCCACGCCACCAACAACACAGCGACCACGCGGCTTTCAGGCACGGCACGGCACCGGCGAAATGCGCCGCCCCCGCCCCTCCGCGCATCCGTCCGTCTCGCCACGTTCACTGACAGCCGCGTCTGCGGCTACACCACGACAACCACAACACAACACCGCTCCCCTCCCTGGCAACTCACATTGTTTTTCTCCTCCTCTTTTGCACAAACCACAACGCCGAGCACAGGCGCAAGCCACCCACACCGCGCCCCTCCCCGTCCCGTCTTTGGCCGCCGCTCCTCGTTTCCTCGTTTGCCCCCTCCCATCTCCCGAAATGCCATGCCATGCCAGCAGCGTTACGCATGCCCCTCCCCTGTCCACACAACACTACCGCCTAACGAACAGCCTTTTCCGGGCCACATCCAGGGCACGCCCACCTCCAAACACTGCCAATTCACGGACACACACACACACACACACACACTCACTTTCTCGACACCTTTCTGTACGGAGGGTGCGTCATCTCGACCGTGACAGAGTGACGGCAACTATCGACGATCCATTTCCCCCCACTGGTAAAACATGTCCACTAACACCTACATACATCATTCAAGTACACAGACAATAGCATACACACAATGGGAGGGCACACGAACATGGACGGCACGGCACTGTCATACACTCTTCCTCAGAACCATATCAACAAACGTTACGTACATCCGGGAAAGCGAAAGCGAAAGCCCAATGCAGCCGTCAAAGGTAACGTTCACCACGGCAGACACTTGCAGCCGCGCCGCCGTTAAACGCATTTCAGTGCGGCTCCAATACGCCTCCGACACGGGAACGTTCCGTTGCTCTACGAATGCGTTTCTCCCCTTTTTCCCTTCCTCTCTCTTTTGCCCCCCCTCCTTGCACTCTTGCCTCATTCCTCACGTTCTGCCCAGACATTCGACCGATCAAAGTCAACCTTTCGTTACCGTTCTCAGCGCGACGGTGTACAACAGTATGACGGGTGTGCCCAAGACTTCGGTTCAGTTGCGTGACGCCGGTCTATCGCGCCGATCGACAGTTACTCAGGGGGCGACGCATCGGACCACGTCACCGACACACAAAACACTTTCAAACAAACAAATACATACCGGATGGACACAGACAAACACGTGTACAGACATTCGCCAAACAAACGACCGCCGCCGTCGTCGTCTAGCGTGCATCTTGAATGACGACATCGGTGTGCGTGCGTCGTACGCAATCAGTCAGACACGGCTATCAAACATCAGAGTCGAATGGTACATCATCGTGCGTGTCGCCGTACACGTACAGTACAATACAACAACAATGCGTCTTAATGGCACGTTCATTTCAACGTCACTCACACACCTCCACGCTGCAGTTACGTCGCACCATTGTCAAACTCGGCGTACAGCAAAGGGAATAGTGGGCGGCAAAAAAAAAACCAAACAAAAACATTTCACATTTCACCCTCGCCATGTATGATGTGCAAAAAAACAAACCCGCAAACGGCCGTCGTTACGGTGACACAAAAGTCGCCGATCACACTGTCCCCCCTCGCAGACGGGTAACACACACACACACACACACACACACACACCAACAACACCAATGGGTCAAAAACCACGCCAACGAGGCGTGCCACCATTCCACGCCACGGCGACCAACCTCGTGGCCGTACCCCGCGCAACACGCTTTGACG
>NW_025727456.1:0-84360 GCF_021461385.2 Schistocerca piceifrons | reverse complement strand
TTAAGGGGTCGGTGCTAGGTTAAGAAGCGTCAAACGTAGGTTAAAAAAGCGTTCAAACGTGAGGCGTGAGCCGGACAGCTTACCTTACGTAGACGTTAGGGGCTCACAGGCTGAGCTCACCTCGCCACACCACAGGTTAGGTTAGGTTAGGTTCGGTTCGGTTCGGTTCGCTCGGCTCAGCGTAAAGCGCCGAGGTCAGGGTTACGTTCGTTCACCTTCGGGCGCCACACTTTCGGTTGAAAGGTCGCGACGGGACGACGTCGGCAGGCACGCCGCAAACGAACAAAAACGTACAGACGACGTCGGAAACCGCCGACAGACGGGGGAGCAGCACGACCACGACCAGACACCGAGCGCGAACGAGACACACGCGAACCACCCCCACCGGCCAAAGGGCACCACACAACAACCCAGAGCACCACGTGTCGACACCAGAGCAACCCGCCGCTCACGCGACATGGCTGGCACCGAAGGGCAACCGCCCGCAACTGCGCTTTCCGCGCCGGCCCGGATGCACGTCGTGCTACAACAACACCACTACCGTACACAGCCGCTGTTCACAACATCACTATCAATGGCGCGCCCGCGGCTCGCCGCCGTCGCAGTCGCAGCCCCAACGCCAGCACCTTTGCACCACCATTCACACGCACCGCAACACAGCTCGCCGACACAGCCGAACAAAACAAACACCACACAACAACAGCAACAACGCCGCCGCCTCTACTTGTGCCGGCGACCCACCCCGCCGATGGCGCACCTTTCGCCAGCCGGCAATCGACACACACGCACCCCACCCACCGGGGCCCAGTGCAAAAAAAAAAAAAAAAAAAACACACAAAAACAAAAAAACCAAACAACACAAACGACACGGGAAGCGCACACCGCCACTTCGCGCGCACGCCACCAACCAGTCGTCGTCTCAAAATAACAAACACAAACAAAATAAACTAACAACTAGGGCAACACAAAACCAAAACGCCTCGCACGAACCGCCCACAAAAAGGACAAGCACACGCACAGCCTCTGCTGACGACCACGACGCAGCGGCACGCTGCTCCTGTCCCGCGCCCCGCGCCCCACTCGATTCACAACTCACGCGACACCGTCAACGACGGGCTCGCTTCCCGCAACCTACCACCTTTCCGCCACGACGCACAGCCCCAGCCCCACCCGACGACGCCCGTGGCAACGACTGCACTTTCACCACCGCCTCCCCCTTCCCCCCCCCAAAACACACACACACACACACCACACACACACACACACACACACACAGCCAGCCAAAAACGCACTCGCGACCCACACATGCACGTGCATCGGCACACGCCAACCAGTCAACGTCGACAACCACACGCAAGGCTCGAAACGAAACCGGCGTCCTTCCACGTTGCCATCAAGCTACGCGACACAAGACACAAGGAACCAACACAACAGCCGGCCCCACTAATTCCCACTCTGACGCCGCAAAAAGCACACCGAAACCGCCAAACGCACGCACATTCCCCTTCGCACTGACACCACCGACCGGCTCGCTACCACACACCTCTCGGCAGCCGTTTCACGCCAATTCGCCACACCGCCCACACAGTCGACAAGCGCCCGCCCTGTACGGCACACGCAACGACGCAGCGCAGCAAAGGGCGCCCGCAACACATACCTCTCCGCCGCCCGACGCGCCAACCGCCACACCACACCGCCAGCCACTCGCAAATTGTGCACTGCCACCAGCCACACGTCCAACACGCCGCGCCGCCTCCGGCCGCCCGCCAGGGGGCGCTCACGTCCGCGACAACAGCGCGGCCCGCCGGGCCGGGCCGGGCCGGGCCGAACCGAACCGAGCCCGCCGCTGCTCTGCACTCGGCACGGCCACACCCTGCTGCAGACCGGGCTCGTCCCTCTGTACGCGTCTGCCTGCGCATCAACACAACACGACCTTTTTTTTTTTCTCTCTACCGCCATCCCTCCTCCTCGCGTTTTACTCGTTGTTGCAGCAGCGGCGCACACCTACACATCCACAGCCCCAGCCGAGCCGGCCTCACCTCAGGGCCCGCCGCCAGCGTCTCCTCCTCGGGCACAGGTGCGGTGCTGTGGCCGCCCATCCAACCGCATTGCTGGCCGTCCAGCCACCAGGCGTTCCCACTGCCGCGAGCCACGCCGCGCACCGACCCTGCTGCAGAAAACGAAGCATAGCCAGAGACCGACCGATACACAAAGCAAGCCGTCGCCTCGCCTCTTGTCCTTCCTGCCTTCCTTCCGCCCCCGCCCTTCTCACACCACCGCCTCTCCACTTTCGCCCCCCCCCCCTCCTTTTTTTTTTTTGTTTTCTTCTTTCTTTCTTTCTTTCTTTTGGCCCTCTCTCCTTCCCGCCATGGCGGTTACGGCACCGCCTGCAGCGGCAGATTTTTTGCGCCCACACGCCTACTCCTACCACCATTAACCTTGCCCTGCCCTGCCCCTGCCCATCAACGTCGCAGTCGAACCGACGCTTGCCAACACACATTACGCGCCGCCGCCACAGCACCTTCCCTTCCCACAACACACCGACGTCATCACACGCACCCCAAAACAGGGGCCACGACCGTGTTCCTCGCCCACTCCCATCCCGCACGGTACGCACATTCCCAACTACTACCGCGCACCCTCCCTTTCCAATCTGTGTGTCTCTGTGTCTGTGTCCTGTCCGCGCGTGACGCCTCCCAACATCCGCCGTCCCCCGTCCCGTTTTCGCCCCCATGCCGTCGTCGCGCCGCCTCCTCCCCGTCCACCGCCGCCCCTGTCCGCCCCGCACCACACCATACACCGCTGCTTGTCCCGGCCGTTGCCACCAAAGGCGCCGACCGCAAACGCGCCACGCCGCAGCCCCCGTGCGTCTCGCGCTCGCTTCCATCTCCGTGCCGACGCTGCCTCTCTTCCCACTCGCACTCGACCTCGACAACACAGTCTTTGGCTCCGCCACTGCGTGTTCCGGTGGTACGCACGCTGCAACACGTATGTATTCATTACCAGAGCGATGGCGAGGCATGACAGCATCTCTGTCTGACCAGAGAGTTCTTTATCGCTGCTAGTCGGCGCTTGGACCGCGCCAGACGACAGTAGTGGCACGCACCGGGTCGCCAGGAACAGTTGTTATATATATTGTAGCGCGAGTCGGGAGAGGTAGTAGTCGGTCGACAGTAGTAGCGGGTGGACGGTTGTACTGAGCGGGCGTCGGCGGCGTGCTCTGCTCGTCTCGCGACTCTGGTCACGGTTCGGGACGATGTATAGTATATTGTGTTATAATCAAAAGGTGGTGTGACGCTGCATTGCGCAAATCTGATAACGTATGTTCATTGTACTTATTTTGTTCAACAACAAAAGCCCCACTATTACTTTTTTTCTAAAGTAACTTTTGTCTCTTAACGAAAAACATTCACTTTTTAAAGACTACTTCCTATGGCATTTCCCTCCAAGGAGTGCAATTAATTACCAGCCAGCACTCATTCATTGCACACAGCTGTGTAAGGGGTATCTACAATTGAGGAGCGGATATAAATGCAATTTTTTGTTTTTTTTGTTTTTTTTTTTTGTGTGTGTGTGTTGTAACCTCCCAGCAAATTTTAAAATAATGGACAATGTTATTTACGGATGCCAATGGACATTGCGCTAATTGTAACCTCGCCCACAATGAGAGGTATTGAAAATGGCAACAAAAATGTGAAATTCGCAATCTGACTCAAATATAAAGTCTTCACACAACATTTAAAAAAGTCCGTTCAGTGACAAGAAACTTCAATTAAACCGAAATATCGGTCTTTGGCCCTGTGCAAAACAATCAGAATTAAAGTGTTACCTCCGAATAAATGGATGTCACATTTCTGCTCTGGTTGTTGCGCAGCGCTTGGAGGAACTGCATTGCAAATAGTAATATTCTCTTTTTTTGTGATTTTAGTGACATTTTTCTTCAAAGAAGTGGAATGAAATGTGAAGTGCAACGAACTCTTTAGTTCAATAAAAAATTAAATGTTTGAAAAATGCTTTTGAAATAAAAATTATTATTGGGGAACTTGTTGGAGAATAATTACAATAAATACAATTTTTCATTATCTAATGATTGTATTAATTAACAGTATACCTTATTCACCATCTTGACCAGTGTTGCCGACCGCCTACATCACACAACCGCACTCGGCTGCTACTACTGACCGACCGCTCTGCATGACGACTATTAGCGTACTGCACGCGACGACTACTGACAGAGTACAGCCCTCAACTACACAGAGCTACGGACTCGCAACGACTACTGACTGACTGACTGACTGACTGACTGACTGACTGACTGACTGACTGACTGACTGAGAACCGCTCGCAACACGCGCAGTCCAGCGCAAACTCTCTGGTCACAGATGCTACAATGTCTCGCCATCGCTACTATGTTACATACGTGTTTCAGT
Source organism: Schistocerca piceifrons (assembly GCF_021461385.2). NCBI lineage: Eukaryota > Metazoa > Arthropoda > Insecta > Orthoptera > Acrididae > Schistocerca > Schistocerca piceifrons. Next base: position 79,930 of record NW_025727456.1, on the reverse strand, counting down.
GTCTTTTTCATTGGGGTAACGATCTTTGGCTCTTTTTATTCTGAATACAGGGCCAAAGGTCAACGCTGCTGCCCTTATACAATTTATCAGGTTTCATTATGTCTGTTGCAATGTTACATACGGTTCACTCTTTCATTAATATTATCGTTGGGTTTGTTTTGTAGGGACGTTAACATTCTGGCACATTTTTATTATCATCGGACTCTCTGCTATTTGTGCAGGGAGGTTATACCTGGGTCCATTTACATTTTAATATTGATAGACTTTTTGTTTTCTTTTTTGTTTCTTGTTGTTTTTCCTTCTTTTTTTTTGTTGTTTTTTTTTTTGTTTTGTTTTTCCCGCTCTCACCACCACCGCCGCATCACGCCTTCCGTTTTCTTGGTTTCTTTTCTGTTCTTCAACTGCTTCAACATCACCGCGCCCCATTTCCACACCACAGCCATCAGCCTCCAAGACGGGCGGGCGCAGTGTGCCATTTCCGGCGCACAAGCACACCCGTACGGTACTCTCCTCGCCCCCACGCCACCAACAACACAGCGACCACGCGGCTTTCAGGCACGGCACGGCACCGGCGAAATGCGCCGCCCCCGCCCCTCCGCGCATCCGTCCGTCTCGCCACGTTCACTGACAGCCGCGTCTGCGGCTACACCACGACAACCACAACACAACACCGCTCCCCTCCCTGGCAACTCACATTGTTTTTCTCCTCCTCTTTTGCACAAACCACAACGCCGAGCACAGGCGCAAGCCACCCACACCGCGCCCCTCCCCGTCCCGTCTTTGGCCGCCGCTCCTCGTTTCCTCGTTTGCCCCCTCCATCTCCCGAAATGCCATGCCATGCCAGCAGCGTTACGCATGCCCCTCCCCTGTCCACACAACACTACCGCCTAACGAACAGCCTTTTCCGGGCCACATCCAGGGCACGCCCACCTCCAAACACTGCCAATTCACGGACACACACACACACACACACACTCACTTTCTCGACACCTTTCTGTACGGAGGGTGCGTCATCTCGACCGTGACAGAGTGACGGCAACTATCGACGATCCATTTCCCCCCACTGGTAAAACATGTCCACTAACACCTACATACATCATTCAAGTACACAGACAATAGCATACACACAATGGGAGGGCACACGAACATGGACGGCACGGCACTGTCATACACTCTTCCTCAGAACCATATCAACAAACGTTACGTACATCCGGGAAAGCGAAAGCGAAAGCCCAATGCAGCCGTCAAAGGTAACGTTCACCACGGCAGACACTTGCAGCCGCGCCGCCGTTAAACGCATTTCAGTGCGGCTCCAATACGCCTCCGACACGGGAACGTTCCGTTGCTCTAACGAATGCGTTTCTCCCCTTTTTCCCTTCCTCTCTCTTTTGCCCCCCCTCCTTGCACTCTTGCCTCATTCCTCACGTTCTGCCCAGACATTCGACCGATCAAAGTCAACCTTTCGTTACCGTTCTCAGCGCGACGGTGTACAACAGTATGACGGGTGTGCCCAAGACTTCGGTTCAGTTGCGTGACGCCGGTCTATCGCGCCGATCGACAGTTACTCAAGGGGGCGACGCATCGGACCACGTCACCGACACACAAAACACTTTCAAACAAACAAATACATACCGGATGGACACAGACAAACACGTGTACAGACATTCGCCAAACAAACGACCGCCGCCGTCGTCGTCTAGCGTGCATCTTGAATGACGACATCGGTGTGCGTGCGTCGTACGCAATCAGTCAGACACGGCTATCAAACATCAGAGTCGAATGGTACATCATCGTGCGTGTCGCCGTACACGTACAGTACAATACAACAACAATGCGTCTTAATGGCACGTTCATTTCAACGTCACTCACACACCTCCACGCTGCAGTTACGTCGCACCATTGTCAAACTCGGCGTACAGCAAAGGGAATAGTGGGCGGCAAAAAAAAAACCAAACAAAAACATTTCACATTTCACCCTCGCCATGTATGATGTGCAAAAAAACAAACCCGCAAACGGCCGTCGTTACGGTGACACAAAAGTCGCCGATCACACTGTCCCCCCTCGCAGACGGGTAACACACACACACACACACACACACACACACACCAACAACACCAATGGGTCAAAAACCACGCCAACGAGGCGTGCCACCATTCCACGCCACGGCGACCAACCTCGTGGCCGTACCCCGCGCAACACGCTTTGACGCGCCCCCCCCCCCACCCACAATCAAAATGCACACATACATCACAGCCGTCCACAACAAACAACAACAACAATTCCGCCCTTCCCGCAAAAGGCAAGTTGGTGGCCCTGAAAAGGGCCGTTTTGCCGCTCTCGCAACGGAGGAGCCTTCTCTCTCCATCCTTCCTTCCATTCCAGAGCCACCTCCTTACTTGGAGCTCGTGTACTTGGTCACCGCCTTCGTGCCCTCGCTCACGGCGTGCTTGGCCAGCTCGCCAGGCAGCAACAGCCGCACAGCGGTCTGGATCTCGCGGGACGTGATGGTCGAGCGCTTGTTGTAGTGCGCCAGGCGAGAAGCCTCGGCCGCAATGCGCTCGAAAATGTCGTTCACGAAGCTGTTCATGATGCTCATCGCCTTCGACGAGATGCCCGTGTCAGGGTGCACCTGCTTCAGCACCTTGTAGATGTAGATGGCATAGCTCTCCTTCCTCTTGCGCTTCTTCTTCTTGTCGCCCTTCGAAATGTTCTTCTGCGCCTTGCCAGCCTTCTTGGCGGCCTTCCCGCTAGTCTTGGGCGGCATCTCGAACCAACGTACGGCAGCAGCAACACCAGTAGCAAGCGCTCCGCTCTAGTCAGCGTCTCCCCACACAGTGGCACCCGCCGCCAGCCGCCGCCGCACCTTTACCAGCTCGCCCTGTTGCGGCCGCCGACCAATGGGGCGCGCGCGCAACCGGCCGCCGCACCCGAGCCCATAAAGCACCCCCACCCCGGCTGCGCCGGCACGCACTCCGCTGCTCGACTCGCTGCCGCTCGCACCGGTCGTTTTTCGTTTCCGTTTCGTGTGCACCGTCGCTAGCCCATCGCCATGTCCGGACGCGGAAAGGGAGGCAAAGTCAAGGGCAAGTCAAAGTCCCGCTCAAGCAGGGCTGGGCTCCAGTTCCCGGTCGGCAGAATCCACCGCCTCCTGCGCAAGGGAAACTACGCAGAGCGCGTCGGCGCCGGGGCCCCCCGTCTACCTCGCCGCCGTCATGGAGTACCTCGCGGCTGAGGTGCTCGAGCTGGCCGGAAACGCGGCCCGCGACAACAAGAAGACGCGCATCATCCCGCGCCACCTGCAGCTTGCCATCCGCAACGACGAGGAGCTCAACAAGCTCCTGTCGGGCGTCACCATCGCACAGGGTGGTGTCCTGCCCAACATCCAGGCCGTCCTGCTGCCAAAGAAGACCGAGAAGAAGGCCTAAAGGAGGCCAGGCAATCGCAGCGCCGCGTGCTCCCCTGCACGCAACGCGCTTTGCCGGCTCGGCCCACAACAATCGGCCCTTTTCAGGGCCACCACACAAACCTACGTCCAAAGCAAAATTTCAGGTCGTCCTCGCCGCACCCTTGTTTTGTTTTAACTTTGCACAGCCGCCGCCGGCGCACGTCCGCCATCTTGTCGTCCACACAGCCCGTGTGGCCCAACACACACACACACACACACACATTTTGCACCGTCGCAGTCGCCTTCCAAACCGACAACGGCAGCAATAATGACCATTGTTAAAGGGAGGCGTGTCGACACACCCGCCCTCCACTCCCGCGCGCAACGGCCGTCGACACGAACGAAACAGCTGATCCGGCCGCCTATGCCCACACGCCTTGCCTCGGAAACCCCAACGCCGCCGCAAACAAACACACAGAGACAAACCACGCAAGCAAATAATCACCGCCTCTCGCACAACAACACACAGCCCGCCATCTCCGTCGCGATCGATACAAAGACACACAATAACAAACACACAAACGAAGCAGCTCCACACACAGCCAGCCACATGACACGTTTCCTTTCCTTCTCCCCTCCCAGTCACATCACGTCGCTCAAACGGAAAGAAACAAACAAACAAACAACACAGCGCACACACGCAGCAACAACACAGACTCTTTCGCACTTTTCAACTTCCGAACAGTGTGGTGGCCCTGAAAAGGGCCGTTTTCTAGTCTCTCCCACCCACAAGCACGGCCGCGGGAAGGCCAGCGCCCGCTGCGACGCAGCCTAACCGCCGAAACCGTACAGGGTGCGCCCCTGCCTCTTCAGGGCGTACACCACGTCCATGGCCGTCACAGTCTTGCGCTTGGCGTGCTCAGTGTACGTCACCGCGTCGCGGATCACGTTCTCCAGGAACACCTTCAGCACCCCGCGGGTCTCCTCGTAGATCAGACCAGAGATGCGCTTCACGCCGCCCCTGCGAGCCAGGCGGCGGATGGCGGGCTTCGTGATGCCCTGGATGTTGTCGCGCAACACCTTGCGGTGCCGCTTGGCGCCACCCTTGCCGAGCCCCTTTCCTCCCTTGCCGCGGCCTGTCATCCTTCCTTCCTTCCTCGGGCAAAGCAACAACGTGCACACACAAACAGCAGCTGCAGCGGCTGGCGAGTCGGCTACGGTCTGCGCCCAGCGCGCCCGCCGCCCCCCTATATAGACTCTGGCCCGCCCTCCCCCCACCACGCGCAACCGAGGGCATATAAGCGCAGCACGGAGGCGCGCGGGCCCGTTGTCAAGGCAGCACCGGACGCCGCGCCGCACCTAACCTCCACGCACGCCGCTCCGCTACCGCTACCACCGCTACCGCCATGGCCCGCACAAAGCAAACGGCCCGCAAGTCCACCGGCGGAAAGGCGCCGCGCAAACAGCTCGCCACCAAGGCGGCGAGGAAGAGCGCGCCCGCCACCGGAGGCGTCAAGAAGCCCCACCGCTACAGGCCGGGCACCGTCGCCCTGCGAGAAATCAGGCGCTACCAGAAGAGCACAGAGCTGCTCATCCGCAAGCTGCCATTCCAGCGCCTAGTGCGCGAGATCGCCCAGGACTTCAAGACCGACCTGCGCTTCCAGAGCTCCGCAGTCATGGCCCTGCAGGAGGCCAGCGAGGCCTACCTCGTCGGCCTCTTCGAAGACACCAACCTGTGCGCAATCCACGCCAAGCGCGTCACCATCATGCCCAAGGACATCCAGCTCGCGCGCCGCATCCGCGGCGAGCGCGCCTAAACCGCGCCGCGGCACCGCACCGCACAAACAAAAACGGCCCTTTTCAGGGCCACTAACGTCTCTCCGTCGCGAGCAAACTTTGTCGGTCGCCTGCCTCTCGCCCCGCAAACCCAAAAACAAAAACCACCACTTCCCGTCCGTCCGCCACACCCGCTCACTCTGCCTGCCTGCTAGCAGCGCGCAACAATCACACATCATCCCTCCCCGGCGCTCAAAGCGCACAATGCCCAACGGCCGACGTCACACCGCACGGGTGGCTGGCCGGCCGCCGCCGCTTTCGTTTCGAAAACAAAAAAACCCGCACTCCACTCCGACGGCCAACGGCCAGGCAGGCGCGCTCGCTCGCTCTACACGCCACCGAAATCCCCGCCGACTCCTTCCGCATCTCAACGTGCCCCCCGTTGCAAAACATAACACACACACACACACACACACAAAGGAACAAAACAAAACAAAGACCAGACACGACTCGACAAGACAGACATCCGAGAAGAACGAACGCAGGCAAGCCAACCAACGTATTCAAACAAAACAACGTGACAGAAAACCAACCGTCGGCCGCCGCCACAAACACGGCGACAATCAACCACGACAACAACAACAACAACAACAACAACAACAACACCGCTTACCGCTACCGCCGCCCACACCCGCCACCGACCCCCGCAATCCAACCACCACGGCACGCAAACAGCATCCCCACGGGCATACAGAAACGCCAGACAGACACCCACACCAAACGCAACACGACAATCAAAACCTTCCCCGACATGCTTTGATGGCCCTGAGAAGGGCCGTTTTGGGCCGCGCGTCTCTTGCGCGCCACTAGACGACGACGGGGGGTGGGGACGACGGAGTCAAGCGCCAAACCCTTCCTTTCCCATCTCTTTCTCCTCTACTCTACTTCTTCTTCTTGGGCGAAGCCTTCGCCTTAGACGGCGTCGTCGCCTTCTTCGGGCGCGGCGCCTTCGGCTTCTTCGTCGGAACCTTGGCGGCCTTCTTCGCCTTCGACGGCGACTTGGCCTTGGCCGGCTTGGCCGCAGCCGCCTTCTTCGCACCCGCGGGAGCGGCCGACGCCGCAGACGCCTTCTTGGCGGCGCCCGCCTTCCGACCGGTCGCCGCCTTCACGCCACCAGCCTTCTTTGCGCCGGCCGCACGGGCGCCCTTCTTCTCCTTGCTGGCCGGAGCGGCGCGCTTCTTCTTGGCACCGCCAGCACGAGCCTTGCCGCCCTCGGCCGCCCCCCCGCCGCCGGCGCCGGCAAGCTTGAACGAGCCGGACGCGCCCTTCCCCTTCGTCTGCACCAGCTCGCCCGCCACGACGGCCGACTTGAGGTACTTCTTGATAAACGGCGCCAGCTTCTCCGCGTCCAGCTTGTAGTGCGCGGCTATGTACTTCTTGATCGCCTGCAGCGACGACCCGCCGCGCTCCTTCAGACTCTTGATGGCGGCCGTCACCATCTCAGAGGTGCGCGGGTGCGCAGGCTTGGCGCGCGGCTTCTTCGCAGACGACGCAGACTTGGCCTTCTTCGTAGTGCCGGTGGCGGCGGGTGCCGCAGCAGTCTCGTTCGTAGCCGCCTGATCTGCCATTTCGACGACGCGCGTAACACACAGCGAGAGCGAGCGGGACGGCAGGCAGGCACGCAAGCACAGCACAGCAGCAGAGCAGAGAATCACAAGGCCCAGCCAGTGTCGCGGGCGGGCGCGGACGGCCGAGAGAGCGGCCGCCACTCTGCGCGCCGCCGCGCCGCGCCTCCCGCGCTTGCTACCGCCCAACGTCCGACAGCCTGTGCGGAGCAGCCCCAAACCTGCGCCACAACCGCCCGCGCCTTTCAAACCACCGAGGATGGGGCTACACACAGCCACACCACAGTCGCCAACCAGTCGCCACGGCAGCGCCGCAAACCACGGCCAAACTGCAGCTACCGCGCGCTACAGCCTGGGTCGGCCCGCCGAGAATCGCCGCCCCCGCCCAAATGCCGCCCCCACAGCCCCAGCCGACGACCCGCCACAATGGCCAAACCTTCGGCAAAACTCCCACACCGTCGCCGCGGCAGCCCGGCCAGCGCGGCCGGCGCCACAGCCACACAAGCCGAGGCGTGCGGCGATGACGGCCGTGCAAACGCGCCTCCGCCGCCCCATCGCCTTCCGTCGCCCTCCCGCCGTTTCCCGATCGGCCCGCAGCCGTCGGGCCACATCGCGCGCCGTCCTCCTCCTCTCGCCCGCCAACATTCACAGCCGTTTCTCAACAATTGCCCGCCGCAAACGGACGCCGCCTGCGCAACAGGCGCCGCCGCCCCTCGCCGCTTCCGACCCAACCCCTCGACCGAGGCAAACCGCAATCCGAATCTACAGACCAACCCAATCTGCCGTCAAGCACACACGACAGCCGACCTTACACGTTACGCGTTACACATTACGTTTACACGTCTACGTTAGGTTAGGTTAGGTGGACGTGGGTTAGGTTAAGGGGACTTGGGTTAGGTTAAGCGTCAAACTTAGGTTAAGCATTCAAACACGTCAGGCGTCAGAGGTTAGGTTAGGTTAGGTTAGGTTAGGTTACACGTTAGGTTAAGGGGTCGGTGCTAGGTTAAGAAGCGTCAAACGTAGGTTAAAAAAGCGTTCAAACGTGAGGCGTGAGCCGGACAGCTTACCTTACGTAGACGTTAGGGGCTCACAGGCTGAGCTCACCTCGCCACACCACAGGTTAGGTTAGGTTAGGTTCGGTTCGGTTCGGTTCGCTCGGCTCAGCGTAAAGCGCCGAGGTCAGGGTTACGTTCGTTCACCTTCGGGCGCCACACTTTCGGTTGAAAGGTCGCGACGGGACGACGTCGGCAGGCACGCCGCAAACGAACAAAAACGTACAGACGACGTCGGAAACCGCCGACAGACGGGGGAGCAGCACGACCACGACCAGACACCGAGCGCGAACGAGACACACGCGAACCACCCCCACCGGCCAAAGGGCACCACACAACAACCCAGAGCACCACGTGTCGACACCAGAGCAACCCGCCGCTCACGCGACATGGCTGGCACCGAAGGGCAACCGCCCGCAACTGCGCTTTCCGCGCCGGCCCGGATGCACGTCGTGCTACAACAACACCACTACCGTACACAGCCGCTGTTCACAACATCACTATCAATGGCGCGCCCGCGGCTCGCCGCCGTCGCAGTCGCAGCCCCAACGCCAGCACCTTTGCACCACCATTCACACGCACCGCAACACAGCTCGCCGACACAGCCGAACAAAACAAACACCACACAACAACAGCAACAACGCCGCCGCCTCTACTTGTGCCGGCGACCCACCCCGCCGATGGCGCACCTTTCGCCAGCCGGCAATCGACACACACGCACCCACCCACCGGGGCCCAGTGCAAAAAAAAAAAAAAAAAAAAACACACAAAAACAAAAAAACCAAACAACACAAACGACACGGGAAGCGCACACCGCCACTTCGCGCGCACGCCACCAACCAGTCGTCGTCTCAAAATAACAAACACAAACAAAATAAACTAACAACTAGGGCAACACAAAACCAAAACGCCTCGCACGAACCGCCCACAAAAAGGACAAGCACACGCACAGCCTCTGCTGACGACCACGACGCAGCGGCACGCTGCTCCTGTCCCGCGCCCCGCGCCCCACTCGATTCACAACTCACGCGACACCGTCAACGACGGGCTCGCTTCCCGCAACCTACCACCTTTCCGCCACGACGCACAGCCCCAGCCCCACCCGACGACGCCCGTGGCAACGACTGCACTTTCACCACCGCCTCCCCCTTCCCCCCCCAAAACACACACACACACACACACACACACACACACACACACACACACAGCCAGCCAAAAACGCACTCGCGACCCACACATGCACGTGCATCGGCACACGCCAACCAGTCAACGTCGACAACCACACGCAAGGCTCGAAACGAAACCGGCGTCCTTCCACGTTGCCATCAAGCTACGCGACACAAGACACAAGGAACCAACACAACAGCCGGCCCCACTAATTCCCACTCTGACGCCGCAAAAAGCACACCGAAACCGCCAAACGCACGCACATTCCCCTTCGCACTGACACCACCGACCGGCTCGCTACCACACACCTCTCGGCAGCCGTTTCACGCCAATTCGCCACACCGCCCACACAGTCGACAAGCGCCCGCCCTGTACGGCACACGCAACGACGCAGCGCAGCAAAGGGCGCCCGCAACACATACCTCTCCGCCGCCCGACGCGCCAACCGCCACACCACACCGCCAGCCACTCGCAAATTGTGCACTGCCACCAGCCACACGTCCAACACGCCGCGCCGCCTCCGGCCGCCCGCCAGGGGGCGCTCACGTCCGCGACAACAGCGCGGCCCGCCGGGCCGGGCCGGGCCGGGCCGAACCGAACCGAGCCGCCGCTGCTCTGCACTCGGCACGGCCACACCCTGCTGCAGACCGGGCTCGTCCCTCTGTACGCGTCTGCCTGCGCATCAACACAACACGACCTTTTTTTTTTTCTCTCTACCGCCATCCCTCCTCCTCGCGTTTTACTCGTTGTTGCAGCAGCGGCGCACACCTACACATCCACAGCCCCAGCCGAGCCGGCCTCACCTCAGGGCCCGCCGCCAGCGTCTCCTCCTCGGGCACAGGTGCGGTGCTGTGGCCGCCCATCCAACCGCATTGCTGGCCGTCCAGCCACCAGGCGTTCCCACTGCCGCGAGCCACGCCGCGCACCGACCCTGCTGCAGAAAACGAAGCATAGCCAGAGACCGACCGATACACAAAGCAAGCCGTCGCCTCGCCTCTTGTCCTTCCTGCCTTCCTTCCGCCCCCGCCCTTCTCACACCACCGCCTCTCCACTTTCGCCCCCCCCCCCCTCCTTTTTTTTTTTGTTTTCTTCTTTCTTTCTTTCTTTCTTTTGGCCCTCTCTCCTTCCCGCCATGGCGGTTACGGCACCGCCTGCAGCGGCAGATTTTTTGCGCCCACACGCCTACTCCTACCACCATTAACCTTGCCCTGCCCTGCCCTGCCCATCAACGTCGCAGTCGAACCGACGCTTGCCAACACACATTACGCGCCGCCGCCACAGCACCTTCCCTTCCCACAACACACCGACGTCATCACACGCACCCAAAACAGGGGCCACGACCGTGTTCCTCGCCCACTCCCATCCCGCACGGTACGCACATTCCCAACTACTACCGCGCACCCTCCCTTTCCAATCTGTGTGTCTCTGTGTCTGTGTCCTGTCCGCGCGTGACGCCTCCCAACATCCGCCGTCCCCCGTCCCGTTTTCGCCCCCATGCCGTCGTCGCGCCGCCTCCTCCCCGTCCACCGCCGCCCCTGTCCGCCCCGCACCACACCATACACCGCTGCTTGTCCCGGCCGTTGCCACCAAAGGCGCCGACCGCAAACGCGCCACGCCGCAGCCCCCGTGCGTCTCGCGCTCGCTTCCATCTCCGTGCCGACGCTGCCTCTCTTCCCACTCGCACTCGACCTCGACAACACAGTCTTTGGCTCCGCCACTGCGTGTTCCGGTGGTACGCACGCTGCAACACGTATGTATTCATTACCAGAGCGATGGCGAGGCATGACAGCATCTCTGTCTGACCAGAGAGTTCTTTATCGCTGCTAGTCGGCGCTTGGACCGCGCCAGACGACAGTAGTGGCACGCACCGGGTCGCCAGGAACAGTTGTTATATATATTGTAGCGCGAGTCGGGAGAGGTAGTAGTCGGTCGACAGTAGTAGCGGGTGGACGGTTGTACTGAGCGGGCGTCGGCGGCGTGCTCTGCTCGTCTCGCGACTCTGGTCACGGTTCGGGACGATGTATAGTATATTGTGTTATAATCAAAAGGTGGTGTGACGCTGCATTGCGCAAATCTGATAACGTATGTTCATTGTACTTATTTTGTTCAACAACAAAAGCCCCACTATTACTTTTTTTCTAAAGTAACTTTTGTCTCTTAACGAAAAACATTCACTTTTTAAAGACTACTTCCTATGGCATTTCCCTCCAAGGAGTGCAATTAATTACCAGCCAGCACTCATTCATTGCACACAGCTGTGTAAGGGGTATCTACAATTGAGGAGCGGATATAAATGCAATTTTTTGTTTTTTTTGTTTTTTTTTTTTGTGTGTGTGTGTTGTAACCTCCCAGCAAATTTTAAAATAATGGACAATGTTATTTACGGATGCCAATGGACATTGCGCTAATTGTAACCTCGCCCACAATGAGAGGTATTGAAAATGGCAACAAAAATGTGAAATTCGCAATCTGACTCAAATATAAAGTCTTCACACAACATTTAAAAAAGTCCGTTCAGTGACAAGAAACTTCAATTAAACCGAAATATCGGTCTTTGGCCCTGTGCAAAACAATCAGAATTAAAGTGTTACCTCCGAATAAATGGATGTCACATTTCTGCTCTGGTTGTTGCGCAGCGCTTGGAGGAACTGCATTGCAAATAGTAATATTCTCTTTTTTTGTGATTTTAGTGACATTTTTCTTCAAAGAAGTGGAATGAAATGTGAAGTGCAACGAACTCTTTAGTTCAATAAAAAATTAAATGTTTGAAAAATGCTTTTGAAATAAAAATTATTATTGGGGAACTTGTTGGAGAATAATTACAATAAATACAATTTTTCATTATCTAATGATTGTATTAATTAACAGTATACCTTATTCACCATCTTGACCAGTGTTGCCGACCGCCTACATCACACAACCGCACTCGGCTGCTACTACTGACCGACCGCTCTGCATGACGACTATTAGCGTACTGCACGCGACGACTACTGACAGAGTACAGCCCTCAACTACACAGAGCTACGGACTCGCAACGACTACTGACTGACTGACTGACTGACTGACTGACTGACTGACTGACTGACTGACTGACTGAGAACCGCTCGCAACACGCGCAGTCCAGCGCAAACTCTCTGGTCACAGATGCTACAATGTCTCGCCATCGCTACTATGTTACATACGTGTTTCAGTGTCTTTTTCATTGGGGTAACGATCTTTGGCTCTTTTTATTCTGAATACAGGGCCAAAGGTCAACGCTGCTGCCCTTATACAATTTATCAGGTTTCATTATGTCTGTTGCAATGTTACATACGGTTCACTCTTTCATTAATATTATCGTTGGGTTTGTTTTGTAGGGACGTTAACATTCTGGCACATTTTTATTATCATCGGACTCTCTGCTATTTGTGCAGGGAGGTTATACCTGGGTCCATTTACATTTTAATATTGATAGACTTTTTGTTTTCTTTTTTGTTTCTTGTTGTTTTTCCTTCTTTTTTTTTGTTGTTTTTTTTTTTGTTTTGTTTTTCCCGCTCTCACCACCACCGCCGCATCACGCCTTCCGTTTTCTTGGTTTCTTTTCTGTTCTTCAACTGCTTCAACATCACCGCGCCCCATTTCCACACCACAGCCATCAGCCTCCAAGACGGGCGGGCGCAGTGTGCCATTTCCGGCGCACAAGCACACCCGTACGGTACTCTCCTCGCCCCCACGCCACCAACAACACAGCGACCACGCGGCTTTCAGGCACGGCACGGCACCGGCGAAATGCGCCGCCCCCGCCCCTCCGCGCATCCGTCCGTCTCGCCACGTTCACTGACAGCCGCGTCTGCGGCTACACCACGACAACCACAACACAACACCGCTCCCCTCCCTGGCAACTCACATTGTTTTTCTCCTCCTCTTTTGCACAAACCACAACGCCGAGCACAGGCGCAAGCCACCCACACCGCGCCCCTCCCCGTCCCGTCTTTGGCCGCCGCTCCTCGTTTCCTCGTTTGCCCCCTCCCATCTCCCGAAATGCCATGCCATGCCAGCAGCGTTACGCATGCCCCTCCCCTGTCCACACAACACTACCGCCTAACGAACAGCCTTTTCCGGGCCACATCCAGGGCACGCCCACCTCCAAACACTGCCAATTCACGGACACACACACACACACACACACTCACTTTCTCGACACCTTTCTGTACGGAGGGTGCGTCATCTCGACCGTGACAGAGTGACGGCAACTATCGACGATCCATTTCCCCCCACTGGTAAAACATGTCCACTAACACCTACATACATCATTCAAGTACACAGACAATAGCATACACACAATGGGAGGGCACACGAACATGGACGGCACGGCACTGTCATACACTCTTCCTCAGAACCATATCAACAAACGTTACGTACATCCGGGAAAGCGAAAGCGAAAGCCCAATGCAGCCGTCAAAGGTAACGTTCACCACGGCAGACACTTGCAGCCGCGCCGCCGTTAAACGCATTTCAGTGCGGCTCCAATACGCCTCCGACACGGGAACGTTCCGTTGCTCTACGAATGCGTTTCTCCCCTTTTTCCCTTCCTCTCTCTTTTGCCCCCCCTCCTTGCACTCTTGCCTCATTCCTCACGTTCTGCCCAGACATTCGACCGATCAAAGTCAACCTTTCGTTACCGTTCTCAGCGCGACGGTGTACAACAGTATGACGGGTGTGCCCAAGACTTCGGTTCAGTTGCGTGACGCCGGTCTATCGCGCCGATCGACAGTTACTCAGGGGGCGACGCATCGGACCACGTCACCGACACACAAAACACTTTCAAACAAACAAATACATACCGGATGGACACAGACAAACACGTGTACAGACATTCGCCAAACAAACGACCGCCGCCGTCGTCGTCTAGCGTGCATCTTGAATGACGACATCGGTGTGCGTGCGTCGTACGCAATCAGTCAGACACGGCTATCAAACATCAGAGTCGAATGGTACATCATCGTGCGTGTCGCCGTACACGTACAGTACAATACAACAACAATGCGTCTTAATGGCACGTTCATTTCAACGTCACTCACACACCTCCACGCTGCAGTTACGTCGCACCATTGTCAAACTCGGCGTACAGCAAAGGGAATAGTGGGCGGCAAAAAAAAAACCAAACAAAAACATTTCACATTTCACCCTCGCCATGTATGATGTGCAAAAAAACAAACCCGCAAACGGCCGTCGTTACGGTGACACAAAAGTCGCCGATCACACTGTCCCCCCTCGCAGACGGGTAACACACACACACACACACACACACACACCAACAACACCAATGGGTCAAAAACCACGCCAACGAGGCGTGCCACCATTCCACGCCACGGCGACCAACCTCGTGGCCGTACCCCGCGCAACACGCTTTGACGCGCCCCCCCCCCCCCACCCACAATCAAAATGCACACATACATCACAGCCGTCCACACAAACAACAACAACAATTCCGCCCTTCCCGCAAAAGGCAAGTTGGTGGCCCTGAAAAGGGCCGTTTTGCCGCTCTCGCAACGGAGGAGCCTTCTCTCTCCATCCTTCCTTCCATTCCAGAGCCACCTCCTTACTTGGAGCTCGTGTACTTGGTCACCGCCTTCGTGCCCTCGCTCACGGCGTGCTTGGCCAGCTCGCCAGGCAGCAACAGCCGCACAGCGGTCTGGATCTCGCGGGACGTGATGGTCGAGCGCTTGTTGTAGTGCGCCAGGCGAGAAGCCTCGGCCGCAATGCGCTCGAAAATGTCGTTCACGAAGCTGTTCATGATGCTCATCGCCTTCGACGAGATGCCCGTGTCAGGGTGCACCTGCTTCAGCACCTTGTAGATGTAGATGGCATAGCTCTCCTTCCTCTTGCGCTTCTTCTTCTTGTCGCCCTTCGAAATGTTCTTCTGCGCCCTGCCAGCCTTCTTGGCGGCCTTCCCGCTAGTCTTGGGCGGCATCTCGAACCAACGTACGGCAGCAGCAACACCAGTAGCAAGCGCTCCGCTCTAGTCAGCGTCTCCCCACACAGTGGCACCCGCCGCCAGCCGCCGCCGCACCTTTACCAGCTCGCCCTGTTGCGGCCGCCGACCAATGGGGCGCGCGCGCAACCGGCCGCCGCACCCGAGCCCATAAAGCACCCCCACCCCGGCTGCGCCGGCACGCACGCACACACGCGGCACGCACACGCACGCACGCACGCACGCACGCACGACGCACGACGCGGATTGCGGTTCGAGATGTCGATGAGAGAGGATGCTTTACTTGCGAAGGGTGTGGCGGATCGCCGTCCGTCGGGGCCAGCTCAGGCGACTGAGTTGATCCCGGTGGCGGCCCCATCCGGCCCCCCACTTATGACGAACCGGCTTTCGACAACTGACGCTGACGGGTTTGACTCATCGGATTTTGACGCGCACCCTCGTGATCGAGTGTTCATTCTCATGAACAAACTCGCCCACGGGGGCCCCTACCCTGGTCGAGAGGACGACGAGGCGGCTATTCTCGCCTTCTGCAACATTCAGAAGGCTGCCGCTCTACCGCACACGAGGCAGCATGTGTCGGGTGTGCCACCGAGAGCCCCGCCGGTCGCATCGCACGATTTTGCGGTCCCGGCGGTGGCGGCCTCGGCGGGAGTTGCGCCGCTGGCCTCGACCACTGAAGAGGTCGATGTGCCCCCGGTTGCCCCCCTGGCCCCGGAGACACGAGAAGAGCCCGTGGCTGCGCTAGCTGCAGCTACCGAGATGGAGGACATGGACCTGCCGGACGCAAATCTGGCTGAGGCGATTGCCGAGTCGGAGCGCCGTGACACCGACCTTGACGCTCCCCGCGCGCCCAGAAAGCGCCGGGCTGTGACGCATGACGACTCTGACACTCCCTCTCAGACATCTGAAGGAGCGAGGCCGCGGAAGAAGGCCACCAGGGCCTCCCGCACCTCCACCACCGAGTCTGGGCTGACTCTCGCGGGCTCCTCCCGGAGCACCGCCGCGCAGAAATCGACGAAGACCACACGGCGGCCCACTCGTTCACCTGCTGCTTCCCGACAGCCGGACGAGGATGGTTTTGTCGCCCCGCCCCGGCGGCACACTGCCAGGGCCGCTGCGCTGCAGCTACCGACCCCGCTGCCGACCGCCAACACGTTTGCGGGCGTCAGCGACGATGCGATGGAGGATGGCGCCGCGCCTCCGGCGCCGGCCCAAAAGAAGCCGCCGCCTATAGTCATCCAGTGGGCTGGCGAATACAAGGAGTTCCAGCAAAAACTGGACAGGGTGGCCACGTCCGCCACTGTCAAGAACGCTGGCCGTGACCTTTACAAGGTCACAGTGTCGACCAACGAGGAGTACCGCGCGGTGATGGACGCCATCTGCAAAGATGGCCTCCCGTGCTACACGCACCCCTCCGAGCCGCTCAAACTTCTGAAGGTGGTATTCCGCCACCTTCCCCTCAAGTTTGGTGCGGACTACCTTCGCGAGGAGCTCGAGGACCTGGGCTTCGGCGTCCGGTCCACCGGACTAATGAAGTCTCCACGTACGCATCGCGACATGCCACTGTACCAGGTTGTCCTCGTTGACAACCTGGAAAATCGGAAGATTTTCCAGGTGCAGCGGGTCGGCCGTGTCAAGGTCGCAGTGGAACCTCTCCGGGCCAGAGGCAAGAGGGCCCAGTGCTTTTCCTGCCAAAGGCTCGACCATGTCTCCCGCTACTGCTCCATGTCGCCCCGCTGCGTTAAGTGCGCGGGCGGGCACGAGAGCAAGTCTTGCGGGCTTGCCAGGGAAGACAAACCGACGTGCTGCAATTGCGGCGGCACGCACGTTGCCAGCTATCGAGGCTGCTCGGCCTTCAAACGGGGCCGAAATCAACCGAGGGGAGGGACCGCTCCTTCTCGTAAGGTGCACCCGTCCACCAGCTTTGCTGCCGCCACCAAGGGAGGACCAGCTTCCGCCACCCGAAGTTCGGCGCTGGTGGAGCGTGAGACGCGGCCACCGACCGCGCCGTCCACGGCTTCGCCCGTGGGGGTGGCAGCCCCCGCGCCCACGCAGGGCGCGCGGGCTGCCGCCCCGCGCAGGCGTCGCCGGCGTGCGGGCCGGGCCACCCCTGCCGCTGCACGACGGACTGTCGAAGACACTCTGCCGCCGCAGAGGACGACACCTCGTGCTGCGCCGCGACCGGCTGCCGATGCTCCGCGGCAGTCGCCTAGTACGGAGCGGCCGCCACCGGCCGCCCCAGTGGCGGAGGCCGCCCCAGCGGCCCCCACCGCCCCCATGGCCACCGACGCAGCTGAGCTCCGATCGCTATTGCGGTCGTTGAGCCAGCTGCTCGAGCAGCTCCCGGTGCTCGTCACCGCGGTCACGTCGGCCCTTCAGGCCGGCGTTGCAACTCCGCCGTGCCATGGATAATCGCCATATCCATGGCCTCACCGTTTGCGCCTTCAACGCAAACAGCTTGGTCCCCCAACAAGGGGAATTCAGGGAGTTCTTGCGCGACGAGGCAATTGACATCTGCCTCGTGTGCGAGACCTTCCTGAAGCCGGGAATACACGTGAGGGTGGCCAACTATCGGTGCTACCGCACCGACAGGCTGACCCACGGCGGAGGGACGGCCATCTACATCAAGGCGTCCCTCAAACATCACGAAGTCCAGCTTCCGCCCCTCGCTGCAATGGAGGCCACTGGGGTGGCTGTCACCACGACGGCGGGGGTCATCACCTTCGTTGCGGCCTACAGGCCGCCGAGGGGACTGCTTCAGGAGGCTGACGTCGACGCCCTGCTGGCACTGCGCGGGAAAGTCTTCATTGCGGGTGACTTGAACGCCAAGCACCCTCAGTGGAACTCCCGCATCACTAACGCCAGCGGCCGCCGCCTCCTTCGCGTCACGCAACGGCATGGTGCGATAGTACTGGGGCCTTATGAGCACACCGTCTTCCCCCATCGCGGCCAATCTGACGTGCTCGACATCGCCGTGCTCAAAGGTGTTGGGCACTTCACGTCCGCCACCGTTAGATGTGCCATGTCGTCCGATCACCTCCCGGTGATCTTCGACATGGACGTCATCGGTGCATCTATGCCGTCCGACCGCCACAACTTCCGAGGCATAGACGAGGCGCGCTTTCGTGTCGAGGTCCTCGACCGCCTCGAGGGCGCGCCCGATCCCGCTGTGCAAGGGGCTGACGAAGCGTTGGCCTTCTTCACGCGGCACACACTGGCTGCAGCGGAGGCGGCCACCCCCAGGCGGCCAGGACGGCCGCGAGAGATGTCGCGCCAACTCCCGCCACACATCCTCGAGGCGATCACAAACAAGAATCGCCTCTTTCGGGAGTGGCAGCTCACACGGCTGCCTGACACGAAGCGCCGCCTCAACAGGGCGCGGCGCGAGATTCGGGCCGCCATCGACGACCATCGTCATCGGGACTGGGCGGGTCTTGTGGCCACTCTTACCACGACGGACGGCAGCGCTTGGCGGACCGCTAAGCGTTTCCTTCGTCGTCGTCAGCGAGTCCCACCTCTCCATGTGGGTGCGGACGTTGTCTGCGAACCAGATGCGAAAGCAGGCATCCTCGCGGACACGTTCGCAGAAAACTTTCAACCTGCTGATGGCGTGGTCGATCCCGATCACGTCCGTCTGGTGGCAGAGCGCCTGCCGGTTTTTCTCGCTGCGCGACAGGAAGACGACGTGATCGAGCAAATCACAGCCGAGGAAGTGGACCTGCAGCTCCGTCGTCTCAACCCGAAGAAGGCGGGTGGCACGGATGGTGTCACCAACTGCCTGTTGCGGATGCTTCCGCCGGAGGTACACCAATCTCTGGCGGACATCTTTAACAGTATCCTCCGCTCTGGGACCTTCCCTTCCGCGTGGAAACACGCGGAAGTGGTTGCCATCCCCAAGAGCGGCAAGGATCCACGTCAGGCCGCGAACTACCGGCCGATCAGTCTGCTCCCGTCCCTCTCAAAAGTGTTTGAGAGGTTGTACGCGGAGCGGCTGCTGCGCCACGTGACGGAACAGCAACTCATTCCCGAGGAGCAGTTTGGTTTCCGGTGCGGCCACTCTACCACGCAGCAGTTGCTGCGCCTCGTGGAGCAGGCGATGCGAGCGCTGGAGACGCGGGAGTACCTAGGGGCGGTGCTTCTCGACGTCTCCAAGGCCTTCGACTGCGTGTGGCACGACGGCCTCGTGTACAAACTTTTTGCGCACGGGGTACCGACGTCGCACGTAGTCCTGCTGCGCTCGTATCTCTCGGGACGCACTTTCCACGTCCGAGCAGATGGAGGCACTTCCACCGACCGGCAGATTCGAGCGGGGGTGCCGCAGGGGTCGGTCCTCGGCCCCCTGCTGTACTCCCTGTACACCGCCGACGCCCCGCGGGTGGCACGCGTGGAGTTGGCACTTTATGCCGACGACACGGCGTTGTTCACCCGCAGCATGAATGCGGCCGAGATGCGCCGTCGCCTCCAGCTCGGATGTGACGTCCTGGGCGCCTGGTCCACGAAATGGCGCTTGAAGTTCAACGCTGCGAAGAGTCAGGCTGTCATCTTCAGCAGAAAGAGGCTGCCACCGGACCTACCGCCGGTCACGATCATGGGGGGCCCCATCCCCTGGTCGCGGACCGGCACCTACCTCGGGGTGACGTTGGACAGACACCTGACGTGGCTGCCACACATCCGTGACGTCCGAGGGCGGGCAGTGGGGCGCCTTCGTGCGCTTTACCCACTGCTCAACCCGTCATCGACTCTCCCTCCACGCCATGGCCTCACCATGTACCTGTCCCTTGTTCGGCCGGTACTGGAATACGCGGCTGTGGTGTGGGGTAACGCGGCCGCGACGCACATTGCGACGCTCCAACGACTGCAAAACAGGGCGCTGCGACTAGCGCTCCACAAGCCACCTCGCTATCCGACGAGGCTGCTCCATGAAGAAGCTGGGATCCCCTACCTCCGGGATCGCTTCCGGCAAATCGCCCGGCAGTTCTACAGCATTGCAGAACGGTCTGGCAGCCGCTTGATTCGTGGTCTGGGCCGCCAGGTCCACCACAGGCCAACGACTCGTTGGCCAGATCTACTGCGAGAGTAATTATCTCTCGCCGCCCGATGTCGAAACAAAGGGCGTCACAATGAACGACGCCCAGTGAGGACAGCTCACCCTGTTAGGTCCACTGCACCCACTAACGAGGTCCCCGCAGGAACAGCAGCTCCGCTGCTTAGACTGCCTTTACACCTGGCTTATGTAGCCAGAGTTTTAATGCGAGTGCGAGTGCGCCGGCACGCACTCCGCTGCTCGACTCGCTGCCGCTCGCACCGGTCGTTTTTCGTTTCCGTTTCGTGTGCACCGTCGCTAGCCCATCGCCATGTCCGGACGCGGAAAGGGAGGCAAAGTCAAGGGCAAGTCAAAGTCCCGCTCAAGCAGGGCTGGGCTCCAGTTCCCGGTCGGCAGAATCCACCGCCTCCTGCGCAAGGGAAACTACGCAGAGCGCGTCGGCGCCGGGGCCCCCGTCTACCTCGCCGCCGTCATGGAGTACCTCGCGGCTGAGGTGCTCGAGCTGGCCGGAAACGCGGCCCGCGACAACAAGAAGACGCGCATCATCCCGCGCCACCTGCAGCTTGCCATCCGCAACGACGAGGAGCTCAACAAGCTCCTGTCGGGCGTCACCATCGCACAGGGTGGTGTCCTGCCCAACATCCAGGCCGTCCTGCTGCCAAAGAAGACCGAGAAGAAGGCCTAAAGGAGGCCAGGCAATCGCAGCGCCGCGTGCTCCCCTGCACGCAACGCGCTTTGCCGGCTCGGCCCACAACAATCGGCCCTTTTCAGGGCCACCACACAAACCTACGTCCAAAGCAAAATTTCAGTCGTCCTCGCCGCACCTTGTTTTGTTTTAACTTTGCACAGCCGCCGCCGGCGCACGTCCGCCATCTTGTCGTCCACACAGCCCGTGTGGCCCAACACACACACACACACACACACATTTTGCACCGTCGCAGTCGCCTTCCAAACCGACAACAGCAGCAATAATGACCATTGTTAAAGGGAGGCGTGTCGACACACCGCCCTCCACTCCCGCGCGCAACGGCCGTCGACACGAACGAAACAGCTGATCCGGCCGCCTATGCCCACACGCCTTGCCTCGGAAACCCCAACGCCGCCGCAAACAAACACACAGAGACAAACCACGCAAGCAAATAATCACCGCCTCTCGCACAACAACACACAGCCCGCCATCTCCGTCGCGATCGATACAAAGACACACAATAACAAACACACAAACGAAGCAGCTCCACACACAGCCAGCCACATGACACGTTTCCTTTCCTTCTCCCCTCCCAGTCACATCACGTCGCTCAAACGGAAAGAAACAAACAAACAAACAACACAGCGCACACACGCAGCAACAACACAGACTCTTTCGCACTTTTCAACTTCCGAACAGTGTGGTGGCCCTGAAAAGGGCCGTTTTCTAGTCTCTCCCACCCACAAGCACGGCCGCGGGAAGGCCAGCGCCCGCTGCGACGCAGCCTAACCGCCGAAACCGTACAGGGTGCGCCCCTGCCTCTTCAGGGCGTACACCACGTCCATGGCCGTCACAGTCTTGCGCTTGGCGTGCTCAGTGTACGTCACCGCGTCGCGGATCACGTTCTCCAGGAACACCTTCAGCACCCCGCGGGTCTCCTCGTAGATCAGACCAGAGATGCGCTTCACGCCGCCCCTGCGAGCCAGGCGGCGGATGGCGGGCTTCGTGATGCCCTGGATGTTGTCGCGCAACACCTTGCGGTGCCGCTTGGCGCCACCCTTGCCGAGCCCCTTTCCTCCCTTGCCGCGGCCTGTCATCCTTCCTTCCTTCCTCGGGCAAAGCAACAACGTGCACACACAAACAGCAGCTGCAGCGGCTGGCGAGTCGGCTACGGTCTGCGCCCAGCGCGCCCGCCGCCCCCCTATATAGACTCTGGCCCGCCCTCCCCCCACCACGCGCAACCGAGGGCATATAAGCGCAGCACGGAGGCGCGCGGGCCCGTTGTCAAGGCAGCACCGGACGCCGCGCCACACCTAACCTCCACGCACGCCGCTCCGCTACCGCTACCGCTACCGCCATGGCCCGCACAAAGCAAACGGCCCGCAAGTCCACCGGCGGAAAGGCGCCGCGCAAACAGCTCGCCACCAAGGCGGCGAGGAAGAGCGCGCCCGCCACCGGAGGCGTCAAGAAGCCCCACCGCTACAGGCCGGGCACCGTCGCCCTGCGAGAAATCAGGCGCTACCAGAAGAGCACAGAGCTGCTCATCCGCAAGCTGCCATTCCAGCGCCTAGTGCGCGAGATCGCCCAGGACTTCAAGACCGACCTGCGCTTCCAGAGCTCCGCAGTCATGGCCCTGCAGGAGGCCAGCGAGGCCTACCTCGTCGGCCTCTTCGAAGACACCAACCTGTGCGCAATCCACGCCAAGCGCGTCACCATCATGCCCAAGGACATCCAGCTCGCGCGCCGCATCCGCGGCGAGCGCGCCTAAACCGCGCCGCGGCACCGCACCGCACAAACAAAAACGGCCCTTTTCAGGGCCACTAACGTCTCTCCGTCGCGAGCAAACTTTGTCGGTCGCCTGCCTCTCGCCCCGCAACCCAAAAACAAAAACCACCACTTCCCGTCCGTCCGCCACACCCGCTCACTCTGCCTGCCTGCTAGCAGCGCGCAACAATCACACATCATCCCTCCCCGGCGCTCAAAGCGCACAATGCCCAACGGCCGACGTCACACCGCACGGGTGGCTGGCCGGCCGCCGCCGCTTTCGTTTCGAAAACAAAAAAACCCGCACTCCACTCCGACGGCCAACGGCCAGGCAGGCGCGCTCGCTCGCTCTACACGCCACCGAAATCCCCGCCGACTCCTTCCGCATCTCAACGTGCCCCCCGTTGCAAAACATAACACACACACACACACACACACACAAAGGAACAAAACAAAACAAAGACCAGACACGACTCGACAAGACAGACATCCGAGAAGAACGAACGCAGGCAAGCCAACCAACGTATTCAAACAAAACAACGTGACAGAAAACCAACCGTCGGCCGCCGCCACAAACACGGCGACAATCAACCACGACAACAACAACAACAACAACAACAACAACAACACCGCTTACCGCTACCGCCGCCCACACCCGCCACCGACCCCCGCAATCCAACCACCACGGCACGCAAACAGCATCCCCACGGGCATACAGAAACGCCAGACAGACACCCACACCAAACGCAACACGACAATCAAAACCTTCCCCGACATGCTTTGATGGCCCTGAGAAGGGCCGTTTTGGGCCGCGCGTCTCTTGCGCGCCACTAGACGACGACGGGGGGTGGGGACGACGGAGTCAAGCGCCAAACCCTTCCTTTCCCATCTCTTTCTCCTCTACTCTACTTCTTCTTCTTGGGCGAAGCCTTCGCCTTAGACGGCGTCGTCGCCTTCTTCGGGCGCGGCGCCTTCGGCTTCTTCGTCGGAACCTTGGCGGCCTTCTTCGCCTTCGACGGCGACTTGGCCTTGGCCGGCTTGGCCGCAGCCGCCTTCTTCGCACCCGCGGGAGCGGCCGACGCCGCAGACGCCTTCTTGGCGGCGCCCGCCTTCCGACCGGTCGCCGCCTTCACGCCACCAGCCTTCTTTGCGCCGGCCGCACGGGCGCCCTTCTTCTCCTTGCTGGCCGGAGCGGCGCGCTTCTTCTTGGCACCGCCAGCACGAGCCTTGCCGCCCTCGGCCGCCCCCCCGCCGCCGGCGCCGGCAAGCTTGAACGAGCCGGACGCGCCCTTCCCCTTCGTCTGCACCAGCTCGCCCGCCACGACGGCCGACTTGAGGTACTTCTTGATAAACGGCGCCAGCTTCTCCGCGTCCAGCTTGTAGTGCGCGGCTATGTACTTCTTGATCGCCTGCAGCGACGACCCGCCGCGCTCCTTCAGACTCTTGATGGCGGCCGTCACCATCTCAGAGGTGCGCGGGTGCGCAGGCTTGGCGCGCGGCTTCTTCGCAGACGACGCAGACTTGGCCTTCTTCGTAGTGCCGGTGGCGGCGGGTGCCGCAGCAGTCTCGTTCGTAGCCGCCTGATCTGCCATTTCGACGACGCGCGTAACACACAGCGAGAGCGAGCGGGACGGCAGGCAGGCACGCAAGCACAGCACAGCAGCAGAGCAGAGAATCACAAGGCCCAGCCAGTGTCGCGGGCGGGCGCGGACGGCCGAGAGAGCGGCCGCCACTCTGCGCGCCGCCGCGCCGCGCCTCCCGCGCTTGCTACCGCCCAACGTCCGACAGCCTGTGCGGAGCAGCCCCAAACCTGCGCCACAACCGCCCGCGCCTTTCAAACCACCGAGGATGGGGCTACACACAGCCACACCACAGTCGCCAACCAGTCGCCACGGCAGCGCCGCAAACCACGGCCAAACTGCAGCTACCGCGCGCTACAGCCTGGGTCGGCCCGCCGAGAATCGCCGCCCCCGCCCAAATGCCGCCCCCACAGCCCCAGCCGACGACCCGCCACAATGGCCAAACCTTCGGCAAAACTCCCACACCGTCGCCGCGGCAGCCCGGCCAGCGCGGCCGGCGCCACAGCCACACAAGCCGAGGCGTGCGGCGATGACGGCCGTGCAAACGCGCCTCCGCCGCCCCATCGCCTTCCGTCGCCCTCCCGCCGTTTCCCGATCGGCCCGCAGCCGTCGGGCCACATCGCGCGCCGTCCTCCTCCTCTCGCCCGCCAACATTCACAGCCGTTTCTCAACAATTGCCCGCCGCAAACGGACGCCGCCTGCGCAACAGGCGCCGCCGCCCCTCGCCGCTTCCGACCCAACCCCTCGACCGAGGCAAACCGCAATCCGAATCTACAGACCAACCCAATCTGCCGTCAAGCACACACGACAGCCGACCTTACACGTTACGCGTTACACATTACGTTTACACGTCTACGTTAGGTTAGGTTAGGTGGACGTGGGTTAGGTTAAGGGGACTTGGGTTAGGTTAAGCGTCAAACTTAGGTTAAGCATTCAAACACGTCAGGCGTCAGAGGTTAGGTTAGGTTAGGTTAGGTTAGGTTACACGTTAGGTTAAGGGGTCGGTGCTAGGTTAAGAAGCGTCAAACGTAGGTTAAAAAAGCGTTCAAACGTGAGGCGTGAGCCGGACAGCTTACCTTACGTAGACGTTAGGGGCTCACAGGCTGAGCTCACCTCGCCACACCACAGGTTAGGTTAGGTTAGGTTCGGTTCGGTTCGGTTCGCTCGGCTCAGCGTAAAGCGCCGAGGTCAGGGTTACGTTCGTTCACCTTCGGGCGCCACACTTTCGGTTGAAAGGTCGCGACGGGACGACGTCGGCAGGCACGCCGCAAACGAACAAAAACGTACAGACGACGTCGGAAACCGCCGACAGACGGGGGAGCAGCACGACCACGACCAGACACCGAGCGCGAACGAGACACACGCGAACCACCCCCACCGGCCAAAGGGCACCACACAACAACCCAGAGCACCACGTGTCGACACCAGAGCAACCCGCCGCTCACGCGACATGGCTGGCACCGAAGGGCAACCGCCCGCAACTGCGCTTTCCGCGCCGGCCCGGATGCACGTCGTGCTACAACAACACCACTACCGTACACAGCCGCTGTTCACAACATCACTATCAATGGCGCGCCCGCGGCTCGCCGCCGTCGCAGTCGCAGCCCCAACGCCAGCACCTTTGCACCACCATTCACACGCACCGCAACACAGCTCGCCGACACAGCCGAACAAAACAAACACCACACAACAACAGCAACAACGCCGCCGCCTCTACTTGTGCCGGCGACCCACCCCGCCGATGGCGCACCTTTCGCCAGCCGGCAATCGACACACACGCACCCACCCACCGGGGCCCAGTGCAAAAAAAAAAAAAAAAAAAACACACAAAAACAAAAAAACCAAACAACACAAACGACACGGGAAGCGCACACCGCCACTTCGCGCGCACGCCACCAACCAGTCGTCGTCTCAAAATAACAAACACAAACAAAATAAACTAACAACTAGGGCAACACAAAACCAAAACGCCTCGCACGAACCGCCCACAAAAAGGACAAGCACACGCACAGCCTCTGCTGACGACCACGACGCAGCGGCACGCTGCTCCTGTCCCGCGCCCCGCGCCCCACTCGATTCACAACTCACGCGACACCGTCAACGACGGGCTCGCTTCCCGCAACCTACCACCTTTCCGCCACGACGCACAGCCCCAGCCCCACCCGACGACGCCCGTGGCAACGACTGCACTTTCACCACCGCCTCCCCCTTCCCCCCCCAAAACACACACACACACACACACACACACACACACACACACACACACACACAGCCAGCCAAAAACGCACTCGCGACCCACACATGCACGTGCATCGGCACACGCCAACCAGTCAACGTCGACAACCACACGCAAGGCTCGAAACGAAACCGGCGTCCTTCCACGTTGCCATCAAGCTACGCGACACAAGACACAAGGAACCAACACAACAGCCGGCCCCACTAATTCCCACTCTGACGCCGCAAAAAGCACACCGAAACCGCCAAACGCACGCACATTCCCCTTCGCACTGACACCACCGACCGGCTCGCTACCACACACCTCTCGGCAGCCGTTTCACGCCAATTCGCCACACCGCCCACACAGTCGACAAGCGCCCGCCCTGTACGGCACACGCAACGACGCAGCGCAGCAAAGGGCGCCCGCAACACATACCTCTCCGCCGCCCGACGCGCCAACCGCCACACCACACCGCCAGCCACTCGCAAATTGTGCACTGCCACCAGCCACACGTCCAACACGCCGCGCCGCCTCCGGCCGCCCGCCAGGGGGCGCTCACGTCCGCGACAACAGCGCGGCCCGCCGGGCCGGGCCGGGCCGGGCCGAACCGAACCGAGCCGCCGCTGCTCTGCACTCGGCACGGCCACACCCTGCTGCAGACCGGGCTCGTCCCTCTGTACGCGTCTGCCTGCGCATCAACACAACACGACCTTTTTTTTTTTCTCTCTACCGCCATCCCTCCTCCTCGCGTTTTACTCGTTGTTGCAGCAGCGGCGCACACCTACACATCCACAGCCCCAGCCGAGCCGGCCTCACCTCAGGGCCCGCCGCCAGCGTCTCCTCCTCGGGCACAGGTGCGGTGCTGTGGCCGCCCATCCAACCGCATTGCTGGCCGTCCAGCCACCAGGCGTTCCCACTGCCGCGAGCCACGCCGCGCACCGACCCTGCTGCAGAAAACGAAGCATAGCCAGAGACCGACCGATACACAAAGCAAGCCGTCGCCTCGCCTCTTGTCCTTCCTGCCTTCCTTCCGCCCCCGCCCTTCTCACACCACCGCCTCTCCACTTTCGCCCCCCCCCCCCTCCTTTTTTTTTTTTGTTTTCTTCTTTCTTTCTTTCTTTCTTTTGGCCCTCTCTCCTTCCCGCCATGGCGGTTACGGCACCGCCTGCAGCGGCAGATTTTTTGCGCCCACACGCCTACTCCTACCACCATTAACCTTGCCCTGCCCTGCCCTGCCCATCAACGTCGCAGTCGAACCGACGCTTGCCAACACACATTACGCGCCGCCGCCACAGCACCTTCCCTTCCCACAACACACCGACGTCATCACACGCACCCAAAACAGGGGCCACGACCGTGTTCCTCGCCCACTCCCATCCCGCACGGTACGCACATTCCCAACTACTACCGCGCACCCTCCCTTTCCAATCTGTGTGTCTCTGTGTCTGTGTCCTGTCCGCGCGTGACGCCTCCCAACATCCGCCGTCCCCCGTCCCGTTTTCGCCCCCATGCCGTCGTCGCGCCGCCTCCTCCCCGTCCACCGCCGCCCCTGTCCGCCCCGCACCACACCATACACCGCTGCTTGTCCCGGCCGTTGCCACCAAAGGCGCCGACCGCAAACGCGCCACGCCGCAGCCCCCGTGCGTCTCGCGCTCGCTTCCATCTCCGTGCCGACGCTGCCTCTCTTCCCACTCGCACTCGACCTCGACAACACAGTCTTTGGCTCCGCCACTGCGTGTTCCGGTGGTACGCACGCTGCAACACGTATGTATTCATTACCAGAGCGATGGCGAGGCATGACAGCATCTCTGTCTGACCAGAGAGTTCTTTATCGCTGCTAGTCGGCGCTTGGACCGCGCCAGACGACAGTAGTGGCACGCACCGGGTCGCCAGGAACAGTTGTTATATATATTGTAGCGCGAGTCGGGAGAGGTAGTAGTCGGTCGACAGTAGTAGCGGGTGGACGGTTGTACTGAGCGGGCGTCGGCGGCGTGCTCTGCTCGTCTCGCGACTCTGGTCACGGTTCGGGACGATGTATAGTATATTGTGTTATAATCAAAAGGTGGTGTGACGCTGCATTGCGCAAATCTGATAACGTATGTTCATTGTACTTATTTTGTTCAACAACAAAAGCCCCACTATTACTTTTTTTCTAAAGTAACTTTTGTCTCTTAACGAAAAACATTCACTTTTTAAAGACTACTTCCTATGGCATTTCCCTCCAAGGAGTGCAATTAATTACCAGCCAGCACTCATTCATTGCACACAGCTGTGTAAGGGGTATCTACAATTGAGGAGCGGATATAAATGCAATTTTTTGTTTTTTTTGTTTTTTTTTTTTGTGTGTGTGTGTTGTAACCTCCCAGCAAATTTTAAAATAATGGACAATGTTATTTACGGATGCCAATGGACATTGCGCTAATTGTAACCTCGCCCACAATGAGAGGTATTGAAAATGGCAACAAAAATGTGAAATTCGCAATCTGACTCAAATATAAAGTCTTCACACAACATTTAAAAAAGTCCGTTCAGTGACAAGAAACTTCAATTAAACCGAAATATCGGTCTTTGGCCCTGTGCAAAACAATCAGAATTAAAGTGTTACCTCCGAATAAATGGATGTCACATTTCTGCTCTGGTTGTTGCGCAGCGCTTGGAGGAACTGCATTGCAAATAGTAATATTCTCTTTTTTTGTGATTTTAGTGACATTTTTCTTCAAAGAAGTGGAATGAAATGTGAAGTGCAACGAACTCTTTAGTTCAATAAAAAATTAAATGTTTGAAAAATGCTTTTGAAATAAAAATTATTATTGGGGAACTTGTTGGAGAATAATTACAATAAATACAATTTTTCATTATCTAATGATTGTATTAATTAACAGTATACCTTATTCACCATCTTGACCAGTGTTGCCGACCGCCTACATCACACAACCGCACTCGGCTGCTACTACTGACCGACCGCTCTGCATGACGACTATTAGCGTACTGCACGCGACGACTACTGACAGAGTACAGCCCTCAACTACACAGAGCTACGGACTCGCAACGACTACTGACTGACTGACTGACTGACTGACTGACTGACTGACTGACTGACTGAGAACCGCTCGCAACACGCGCAGTCCAGCGCAAACTCTCTGGTCACAGATGCTACAATGTCTCGCCATCGCTACTATGTTACATACGTGTTTCAGTGTCTTTTTCATTGGGGTAACGATCTTTGGCTCTTTTTATTCTGAATACAGGGCCAAAGGTCAACGCTGCTGCCCTTATACAATTTATCAGGTTTCATTATGTCTGTTGCAATGTTACATACGGTTCACTCTTTCATTAATATTATCGTTGGGTTTGTTTTGTAGGGACGTTAACATTCTGGCACATTTTTATTATCATCGGACTCTCTGCTATTTGTGCAGGGAGGTTATACCTGGGTCCATTTACATTTTAATATTGATAGACTTTTTGTTTTCTTTTTTGTTTCTTGTTGTTTTTCCTTCTTTTTTTTTGTTGTTTTTTTTTTGTTTTGTTTTTCCCGCTCTCACCACCACCGCCGCATCACGCCTTCCGTTTTCTTGGTTTCTTTTCTGTTCTTCAACTGCTTCAACATCACCGCGCCCCATTTCCACACCACAGCCATCAGCCTCCAAGACGGGCGGGCGCAGTGTGCCATTTCCGGCGCACAAGCACACCCGTACGGTACTCTCCTCGCCCCCACGCCACCAACAACACAGCGACCACGCGGCTTTCAGGCACGGCACGGCACCGGCGAAATGCGCCGCCCCCGCCCCTCCGCGCATCCGTCCGTCTCGCCACGTTCACTGACAGCCGCGTCTGCGGCTACACCACGACAACCACAACACAACACCGCTCCCCTCCCTGGCAACTCACATTGTTTTTCTCCTCCTCTTTTGCACAAACCACAACGCCGAGCACAGGCGCAAGCCACCCACACCGCGCCCCTCCCCGTCCCGTCTTTGGCCGCCGCTCCTCGTTTCCTCGTTTGCCCCCTCCCATCTCCCGAAATGCCATGCCATGCCAGCAGCGTTACGCATGCCCCTCCCCTGTCCACACAACACTACCGCCTAACGAACAGCCTTTTCCGGGCCACATCCAGGGCACGCCCACCTCCAAACACTGCCAATTCACGGACACACACACACACACACACACTCACTTTCTCGACACCTTTCTGTACGGAGGGTGCGTCATCTCGACCGTGACAGAGTGACGGCAACTATCGACGATCCATTTCCCCCCACTGGTAAAACATGTCCACTAACACCTACATACATCATTCAAGTACACAGACAATAGCATACACACAATGGGAGGGCACACGAACATGGACGGCACGGCACTGTCATACACTCTTCCTCAGAACCATATCAACAAACGTTACGTACATCCGGGAAAGCGAAAGCGAAAGCCCAATGCAGCCGTCAAAGGTAACGTTCACCACGGCAGACACTTGCAGCCGCGCCGCCGTTAAACGCATTTCAGTGCGGCTCCAATACGCCTCCGACACGGGAACGTTCCGTTGCTCTACGAATGCGTTTCTCCCCTTTTTCCCTTCCTCTCTCTTTTGCCCCCCCTCCTTGCACTCTTGCCTCATTCCTCACGTTCTGCCCAGACATTCGACCGATCAAAGTCAACCTTTCGTTACCGTTCTCAGCGCGACGGTGTACAACAGTATGACGGGTGTGCCCAAGACTTCGGTTCAGTTGCGTGACGCCGGTCTATCGCGCCGATCGACAGTTACTCAGGGGGCGACGCATCGGACCACGTCACCGACACACAAAACACTTTCAAACAAACAAATACATACCGGATGGACACAGACAAACACGTGTACAGACATTCGCCAAACAAACGACCGCCGCCGTCGTCGTCTAGCGTGCATCTTGAATGACGACATCGGTGTGCGTGCGTCGTACGCAATCAGTCAGACACGGCTATCAAACATCAGAGTCGAATGGTACATCATCGTGCGTGTCGCCGTACACGTACAGTACAATACAACAACAATGCGTCTTAATGGCACGTTCATTTCAACGTCACTCACACACCTCCACGCTGCAGTTACGTCGCACCATTGTCAAACTCGGCGTACAGCAAAGGGAATAGTGGGCGGCAAAAAAAAAACCAAACAAAAACATTTCACATTTCACCCTCGCCATGTATGATGTGCAAAAAAACAAACCCGCAAACGGCCGTCGTTACGGTGACACAAAAGTCGCCGATCACACTGTCCCCCCTCGCAGACGGGTAACACACACACACACACACACACACACACCAACAACACCAATGGGTCAAAAACCACGCCAACGAGGCGTGCCACCATTCCACGCCACGGCGACCAACCTCGTGGCCGTACCCCGCGCAACACGCTTTGACGCGCCCCCCCCCCCCACCCACAATCAAAATGCACACATACATCACAGCCGTCCACACAAACAACAACAACAATTCCGCCCTTCCCGCAAAAGGCAAGTTGGTGGCCCTGAAAAGGGCCGTTTTGCCGCTCTCGCAACGGAGGAGCCTTCTCTCTCCATCCTTCCTTCCATTCCAGAGCCACCTCCTTACTTGGAGCTCGTGTACTTGGTCACCGCCTTCGTGCCCTCGCTCACGGCGTGCTTGGCCAGCTCGCCAGGCAGCAACAGCCGCACAGCGGTCTGGATCTCGCGGGACGTGATGGTCGAGCGCTTGTTGTAGTGCGCCAGGCGAGAAGCCTCGGCCGCAATGCGCTCGAAAATGTCGTTCACGAAGCTGTTCATGATGCTCATCGCCTTCGACGAGATGCCCGTGTCAGGGTGCACCTGCTTCAGCACCTTGTAGATGTAGATGGCATAGCTCTCCTTCCTCTTGCGCTTCTTCTTCTTGTCGCCCTTCGAAATGTTCTTCTGCGCCTTGCCAGCCTTCTTGGCGGCCTTCCCGCTAGTCTTGGGCGGCATCTCGAACCAACGTACGGCAGCAGCAACACCAGTAGCAAGCGCTCCGCTCTAGTCAGCGTCTCCCCACACAGTGGCACCCGCCGCCAGCCGCCGCCGCACCTTTACCAGCTCGCCCTGTTGCGGCCGCCGACCAATGGGGCGCGCGCGCAACCGGCCGCCGCACCCGAGCCCATAAAGCACCCCCACCCCGGCTGCGCCGGCACGCACTCCGCTGCTCGACTCGCTGCCGCTCGCACCGGTCGTTTTTCGTTTCCGTTTCGTGTGCACCGTCGCTAGCCCATCGCCATGTCCGGACGCGGAAAGGGAGGCAAAGTCAAGGGCAAGTCAAAGTCCCGCTCAAGCAGGGCTGGGCTCCAGTTCCCGGTCGGCAGAATCCACCGCCTCCTGCGCAAGGGAAACTACGCAGAGCGCGTCGGCGCCGGGGCCCCCGTCTACCTCGCCGCCGTCATGGAGTACCTCGCGGCTGAGGTGCTCGAGCTGGCCGGAAACGCGGCCCGCGACAACAAGAAGACGCGCATCATCCCGCGCCACCTGCAGCTTGCCATCCGCAACGACGAGGAGCTCAACAAGCTCCTGTCGGGCGTCACCATCGCACAGGGTGGTGTCCTGCCCAACATCCAGGCCGTCCTGCTGCCAAAGAAGACCGAGAAGAAGGCCTAAAGGAGGCCAGGCAATCGCAGCGCCGCGTGCTCCCCTGCACGCAACGCGCTTTGCCGGCTCGGCCCACAACAATCGGCCCTTTTCAGGGCCACCACACAAACCTACGTCCAAAGCAAAATTTCAGTCGTCCTCGCCGCACCTTGTTTTGTTTTAACTTTGCACAGCCGCCGCCGGCGCACGTCCGCCATCTTGTCGTCCACACAGCCCGTGTGGCCCAACACACACACACACACACACACATTTTGCACCGTCGCAGTCGCCTTCCAAACCGACAACGGCAGCAATAATGACCATTGTTAAAGGGAGGCGTGTCGACACACCGCCCTCCACTCCCGCGCGCAACGGCCGTCGACACGAACGAAACAGCTGATCCGGCCGCCTATGCCCACACGCCTTGCCTCGGAAACCCCAACGCCGCCGCAAACAAACACACAGAGACAAACCACGCAAGCAAATAATCACCGCCTCTCGCACAACAACACACAGCCCGCCATCTCCGTCGCGATCGATACAAAGACACACAATAACAAACACACAAACGAAGCAGCTCCACACACAGCCAGCCACATGACACGTTTCCTTTCCTTCTCCCCTCCCAGTCACATCACGTCGCTCAAACGGAAAGAAACAAACAAACAAACAACACAGCGCACACACGCAGCAACAACACAGACTCTTTCGCACTTTTCAACTTCCGAACAGTGTGGTGGCCCTGAAAAGGGCCGTTTTCTAGTCTCTCCCACCCACAAGCACGGCCGCGGGAAGGCCAGCGCCCGCTGCGACGCAGCCTAACCGCCGAAACCGTACAGGGTGCGCCCCTGCCTCTTCAGGGCGTACACCACGTCCATGGCCGTCACAGTCTTGCGCTTGGCGTGCTCAGTGTACGTCACCGCGTCGCGGATCACGTTCTCCAGGAACACCTTCAGCACCCCGCGGGTCTCCTCGTAGATCAGACCAGAGATGCGCTTCACGCCGCCCCTGCGAGCCAGGCGGCGGATGGCGGGCTTCGTGATGCCCTGGATGTTGTCGCGCAACACCTTGCGGTGCCGCTTGGCGCCACCCTTGCCGAGCCCCTTTCCTCCCTTGCCGCGGCCTGTCATCCTTCCTTCCTTCCTCGGGCAAAGCAACAACGTGCACACACAAACAGCAGCTGCAGCGGCTGGCGAGTCGGCTACGGTCTGCGCCCAGCGCGCCCGCCGCCCCCCTATATAGACTCTGGCCCGCCCTCCCCCCACCACGCGCAACCGAGGGCATATAAGCGCAGCACGGAGGCGCGCGGGCCCGTTGTCAAGGCAGCACCGGACGCCGCGCCGCACCTAACCTCCACGCACGCCGCTCCGCTACCGCTACCGCTACCGCCATGGCCCGCACAAAGCAAACGGCCCGCAAGTCCACCGGCGGAAAGGCGCCGCGCAAACAGCTCGCCACCAAGGCGGCGAGGAAGAGCGCGCCCGCCACCGGAGGCGTCAAGAAGCCCCACCGCTACAGGCCGGGCACCGTCGCCCTGCGAGAAATCAGGCGCTACCAGAAGAGCACAGAGCTGCTCATCCGCAAGCTGCCATTCCAGCGCCTAGTGCGCGAGATCGCCCAGGACTTCAAGACCGACCTGCGCTTCCAGAGCTCCGCAGTCATGGCCCTGCAGGAGGCCAGCGAGGCCTACCTCGTCGGCCTCTTCGAAGACACCAACCTGTGCGCAATCCACGCCAAGCGCGTCACCATCATGCCCAAGGACATCCAGCTCGCGCGCCGCATCCGCGGCGAGCGCGCCTAAACCGCGCCGCGGCACCGCACCGCACAAACAAAAACGGCCCTTTTCAGGGCCACTAACGTCTCTCCGTCGCGAGCAAACTTTGTCGGTCGCCTGCCTCTCGCCCCGCAACCCAAAAACAAAAACCACCACTTCCCGTCCGTCCGCCACACCCGCTCACTCTGCCTGCCTGCTAGCAGCGCGCAACAATCACACATCATCCCTCCCCGGCGCTCAAAGCGCACAATGCCCAACGGCCGACGTCACACCGCACGGGTGGCTGGCCGGCCGCCGCCGCTTTCGTTTCGAAAACAAAAAAACCCGCACTCCACTCCGACGGCCAACGGCCAGGCAGGCGCGCTCGCTCGCTCTACACGCCACCGAAATCCCCGCCGACTCCTTCCGCATCTCAACGTGCCCCCCGTTGCAAAACATAACACACACACACACACACACACAAAGGAACAAAACAAAACAAAGACCAGACACGACTCGACAAGACAGACATCCGAGAAGAACGAACGCAGGCAAGCCAACCAACGTATTCAAACAAAACAACGTGACAGAAAACCAACCGTCGGCCGCCGCCACAAACACGGCGACAATCAACCACGACAACAACAACAACAACAACAACAACAACAACACCGCTTACCGCTACCGCCGCCCACACCCGCCACCGACCCCCGCAATCCAACCACCACGGCACGCAAACAGCATCCCCACGGGCATACAGAAACGCCAGACAGACACCCACACCAAACGCAACACGACAATCAAAACCTTCCCCGACATGCTTTGATGGCCCTGAGAAGGGCCGTTTTGGGCCGCGCGTCTCTTGCGCGCCACTAGACGACGACGGGGGGTGGGGACGACGGAGTCAAGCGCCAAACCCTTCCTTTCCCATCTCTTTCTCCTCTACTCTACTTCTTCTTCTTGGGCGAAGCCTTCGCCTTAGACGGCGTCGTCGCCTTCTTCGGGCGCGGCGCCTTCGGCTTCTTCGTCGGAACCTTGGCGGCCTTCTTCGCCTTCGACGGCGACTTGGCCTTGGCCGGCTTGGCCGCAGCCGCCTTCTTCGCACCCGCGGGAGCGGCCGACGCCGCAGACGCCTTCTTGGCGGCGCCCGCCTTCCGACCGGTCGCCGCCTTCACGCCACCAGCCTTCTTTGCGCCGGCCGCACGGGCGCCCTTCTTCTCCTTGCTGGCCGGAGCGGCGCGCTTCTTCTTGGCACCGCCAGCACGAGCCTTGCCGCCCTCGGCCGCCCCCCCGCCGCCGGCGCCGGCAAGCTTGAACGAGCCGGACGCGCCCTTCCCCTTCGTCTGCACCAGCTCGCCCGCCACGACGGCCGACTTGAGGTACTTCTTGATAAACGGCGCCAGCTTCTCCGCGTCCAGCTTGTAGTGCGCGGCTATGTACTTCTTGATCGCCTGCAGCGACGACCCGCCGCGCTCCTTCAGACTCTTGATGGCGGCCGTCACCATCTCAGAGGTGCGCGGGTGCGCAGGCTTGGCGCGCGGCTTCTTCGCAGACGACGCAGACTTGGCCTTCTTCGTAGTGCCGGTGGCGGCGGGTGCCGCAGCAGTCTCGTTCGTAGCCGCCTGATCTGCCATTTCGACGACGCGCGTAACACACAGCGAGAGCGAGCGGGACGGCAGGCAGGCACGCAAGCACAGCACAGCAGCAGAGCAGAGAATCACAAGGCCCAGCCAGTGTCGCGGGCGGGCGCGGACGGCCGAGAGAGCGGCCGCCACTCTGCGCGCCGCCGCGCCGCGCCTCCCGCGCTTGCTACCGACTCGAAATCGTGATGTCGGAGGGGGAGGATGTGCGATTGCGTGCTCGTGAGTCTGGTGTTCATGCACCAGGAACACCTGTGCCGGCCGGCCGCGGTTTGACGGGGCTTGCTCCGTCGACCGCCCCGCCATCAGCCGGCACGTCTACGATGACCCGACCCGGCGCGAGGGGAAGTATTAGTACCCTCGCGTCGGAGATGAATATGGACCATGATATGGATTTTACTCCGGACCTACCTGAGGACGACGAACCCGCTGAGACTCCTACAGCCTCGCGAGAAGCTAAAAACCACCGACGAGGGGACCGTGGCCATTCTACAGACGGCCGCGAAGACCACGGCAGCACAGCCGCAGCGGACTTCCAGATTCCGCCACGGAAGAAGCAGGCGCGGCATCAACAGCTCATAGTGGCCAGAGAACTTGATGTAACTAACCGGTATGAGCCCCTAAGAGGGACGGGAGTGTCACTAGACGCCGCAAATGATGATTTAGTTGAGAAACAGCGCCAGAGAGACGAACAACAGCGGCGGCAAAACACGCCTGCAGACCCCGGAAACGACCATGACATGGAAGCCGATGCTCCACCAGTACCACCTGCAGGACCCAAGAGGATTCCGCCGATAACCTTGCGGTACAAGGAGTCTTACAAGCAGCTGCACACGTGGCTCAAGACGAACTGTAAGGCGACATTTACAGTGCGACAGACGGGCGGAGAGACGTTGAAGCTGCTATTAAACACAACTGAAGACTATGTCAACGTCGTGGGAAAGCTTGGGGAAGAAGGGATTCCCATGTACACGACGCCAGCGGTCCGGCCACCTACGATAAAGACGCTGATAAAGGGAATACCGATGACTGTGACACACGCCGAACTTAAAGAAGAGTTAGAAGAGTTGGGATATGTTGCTACAGTGATCGAGAATCACAAGATGCCGGGAACTAATCAACTCACAGGGCACCGCGTTGTGATACTACCGGATACGACCGAACATCGCGGCATCTTTCAACTCACTCGTATCTACGACCTTTCAGTGAAAGTCGAACGACTGAGAAGATCACGCGGACATATACAATGTTACAGATGCCAAGGATTCAATCATGTTGCCCGCTATTGCACCATGCCACCAGTGTGCGTAAAATGCGGCGCGGGACATGACAGCCGTGAATGTACGCGGTCACGAGAAGAGGCGCCGACGTGCGGGCTCTGTGGCGGGGCTCATCCCGCTAATTACCGAACGTGCCCCAAGCACAAGGAGGCAAGTCGACGATTTAGAGGACTACCACCGCTGAAGCCATCTACGCGCCGGCAGCGACCGCCGCCGCCACCGCCGACCGTGGACCAGAGCAGCTGGCCCACGCCGATGCAGCACCGCGCCAACAGGCTGCGCACAGAGCTCACGGCAGCGGAAGTTCTAAAACAGGGCCTCCAGCCGCGCGCGTCATCGTCAATTCCGGCGTCACAGCGCCAAACTGTGCCGCCAGCCTATGGACCACAGCCGGCAAACGCAAGGAGACAGCCGTCACCACCACCGAGGACGGAACAGCCTGATCTGCAGGTACTACTTGCGCAAATCGCATCTACCCTTGCAGAGGTGAGTAGAGCGCTTGTGCAGCTGCCACAAACCATCGCCGCCACCATTGAGGCGACGCTCAGCAGGACGCAAATTGTAACTAAAGACGTGACCATGCAGCATGCCTAGGCTGCCACGACTCGATAATCTACGTATAATGACGTACAACGCGGACAATCTGACTAATGACGTGCTTGAGCTGCGACAGTTTATTACGGACTACAACATAGACATTTGTCTAGTGAACGAGACTTTTCTGAAGCCAGGGATTCGGTCAAACATTCCAAATTATAAGTGTTACAGGACGGACAGATTGACGCACGGCGGCGGCACCGCTATTTTCATTCGCCGTTCAATTAGTCATCATGAAGCGCCTCCACCAATCACGCGCCACATCGAAGCGACAGCTATCATTGTAGACACTCAAAACGGACCAATCACATTCATCTCCGTCTATCGCAGTCCACGTCACATTCTTGACATTGATGACGCAAGAGAATTGTTACGGACGCCTGGTCGACTTTTTATCGCCGGCGATCTGAATTCAAAACATGCCGCCTGGAATTCTCTCGTAACAAATATGAGTGGCCGCCTCCTATTGCAGGCAACGGAAGAAGCTAATGCGTACGTTTGTGGCCCCGACGAGCCGACGTGTTTTCCATCACGCGGCCGACCTGATATAATTGACATCTCCATCACTAAAGGCATTCCACATTTCATGACCGCAGAAGTAGTGCATGCATTAAACTCAAACCATCTACCCGTCATTTTCACCCTTCACGTCACACCTGTACAGCACCCAGGCCGCCTAAATCTACGACGCACGAACTGGGACTCATTCCGTGAACATGTCACATTTTCAATAGATGTAATTCAAGACGAAGACGACATCACTGAACAATCGATCACTGCATTCACCGACACCATCACAGAAGCATTGAATCTTTCGACACCGCCACCTAAGCCGCCGCATTTACCGACACCAGGACTGCCGCAACACATTCTCGATTCAATACGACGGCGCAACAGGCTATGCAGAGAATGGCGACTAACACGAAATCCGCAGCTCAAGAGACAAATTAACCAGTTACGACGCGAAATTAAGGCAGCACTCATCGACTACAGAAACCAGCAGTGGGCAGCTAAACTACGCGCCTTCACACCCGATCCTATGCATTGGCACATGATAAAATTCTTCACAAATCGCAGGACCACAATACCGCCGCTCCAGACACAAGACAGGACCGCATACAGACCGGAAGACAAGGCCAACATGCTCGCTGACACTTTTGAAAAGAACTTTCAACCGCAAAACGACAGAGTTGACCAACAGAGAGTCGAACGAATTGAAAGAGAGGCTGACGAACTACTCCGCACGTATGATGACGACGAAGACGAAGAGGAAAACGAAATAACACCTACCACCGCAAGAGAAGTTCAGGCTGCCATACGGATGCTACCGCCGAACAAGGCCCCCGGCGTTGACGACATACAAGGTCGTGTACTCAAACAACTCCCGTGGACAGCGATCGTACGACTTGCAGCCATCTTCAACTGGATTTTCACCTCATCTACATATCCATCACAGTGGAAACATTCAATAGTAGTCGCCGTACCTAAACCTGGAAAAGACAGACGTCATCCGCAGAACTATAGACCAATCAGCCTGTTACCACACATCAGTAAACTGTTCGAACGCATATTTCTTGCACGACTACAGAACGTCATCACCAGAACAGAAGCTTTACCGCAAGAACAATTTGGATTTCGCAGTGGCCACAGCACAACACAACAAATTCTCCGAGTAGTACATTACATCATTGAAGCATTCAATCGAAAAGAATTTTGTGGTGCAGTCCTTCTTGATGTGACCAAAGCGTTCGACACAGTATGGCATAAAGGACTCATCTGGAAACTTCATCACCTGCACTTTCCGAAACCATTCATTCGCCTACTCGCCTCATACCTGCAAGGACGTACTTTCGCTGTCAGGATGGATGACGCACTATCGACGCCACGACAAATCAACGCCGGGGTACCCCAAGGATCGGTCCTTGGGCCGATCCTCTACTCACTATTCACGACCGACATACCGACGCAACCACGAGTAGAAAAAGCAATCTACGCCGATGACACTGTAGTCTACACGCGCAGCCGCTGGAGAGAAGTTTTAGTGCCGCGGTTGCAGAGCGCGCTGAATTCACTTGAACAATGGGCAGCAAAATGGCGGATAACATTCAACCCGACGAAGACACAGGCGGTGATTTTCACTAGGAAGAAGACAATGCCAGCTCGTCACCTCCGACTTTACAACACGCAGCTGCCGTGGGACACATCAGCGCGGTATCTCGGCGTCATTCTCGACAAACGACTAACATGGAAACTACAAATTGACGACGTCAGAGCAAAAATCAACCAACGACTCGGCGCACTGTATCCACTCATCAATGAGACTTCTGACTTATCCATTGAAAACGGCCTCCTGATTTTTAGGATGTACATCAGACCGGTAATGGATTATGCCAGTGAAGTATGGGGATGTGCGGCAAAGACCCACATTCAGAGACTACAGTCACTACAAAACAAAATCCTACGACGAGTTTTTCATGTTCATTCGCAATTTCCACATCGATTTCTACAAGACGCCGCGGACGAAAAAGAAGTACTACAGAGACATAAGGACCAAGCACGAAGATTTTACGACCGTGCACATGACGCAGATAACCCACTCATTAGACAATTGACGGAACCACAACCGGCGAGGGACAAATACAGACGACCGATAGCATTACTCGACCCCTGATGAAGCAAGAAGCCTAAAACATGACCTCTCTCAGCCTGGAAAAACGGGCTCCGCAGTAAAAAGCTCCAAAAAGTAAAAATAAAAAACTCCGCAAAAACAAGAAAGTCACACTCCCGTCCCACAAACACACAAGACACTGCTCAATAAAGATGACCAAATTTTCACACATGTTCCCCAGAAGAAGCAGGCAATGCTAACAAGTAAATCCTGCAATAAAATAGCTGTAAAACTTAGCCATAAGAAAGTGGACGGAGCGCTTGCTACCGCCCAACGTCCGACAGCCTGTGCGGAGCAGCCCCAAACATGCGCCACAACCGCCCGCGCCTTTCAAACCACCGAGGATGGGGCTACACACAGCCACACCACAGTCGCCAACCAGTCGCCACGGCAGCGCCGCAAACCACGGCCAAACTGCAGCTACCGCGCGCTACAGCCTGGGTCGGCCCGCCGAGAATCGCCGCCCCCGCCCAAATGCCGCCCCCACAGCCCCAGCCGACGACCCGCCACAATGGCCAAACCTTCGGCAAAACTCCCACACCGTCGCCGCGGCAGCCCGGCCAGCGCGGCCGGCGCCACAGCCACACAAGCCGAGGCGTGCGGCGATGACGGCCGTGCAAACGCGCCTCCGCCGCCCCATCGCCTTCCGTCGCCCTCCCGCCGTTTCCCGATCGGCCCGCAGCCGTCGGGCCACATCGCGCGCCGTCCTCCTCCTCTCGCCCGCCAACATTCACAGCCGTTTCTCAACAATTGCCCGCCGCAAACGGACGCCGCCTGCGCAACAGGCGCCGCCGCCCCTCGCCGCTTCCGACCCAACCCCTCGACCGAGGCAAACCGCAATCCGAATCTACAGACCAACCCAATCTGCCGTCAAGCACACACGACAGCCGACCTTACACGTTACGCGTTACACATTACGTTTACACGTCTACGTTAGGTTAGGTTAGGTGGACGTGGGTTAGGTTAAGGGGACTTGGGTTAGGTTAAGCGTCAAACTTAGGTTAAGCATTCAAACACGTCAGGCGTCAGAGGTTAGGTTAGGTTAGGTTAGGTTAGGTTACACGTTAGGTTAAGGGGTCGGTGCTAGGTTAAGAAGCGTCAAACGTAGGTTAAAAAAGCGTTCAAACGTGAGGCGTGAGCCGGACAGCTTACCTTACGTAGACGTTAGGGGCTCACAGGCTGAGCTCACCTCGCCACACCACAGGTTAGGTTAGGTTAGGTTCGGTTCGGTTCGGTTCGCTCGGCTCAGCGTAAAGCGCCGAGGTCAGGGTTACGTTCGTTCACCTTCGGGCGCCACACTTTCGGTTGAAAGGTCGCGACGGGACGACGTCGGCAGGCACGCCGCAAACGAACAAAAACGTACAGACGACGTCGGAAACCGCCGACAGACGGGGGAGCAGCACGACCACGACCAGACACCGAGCGCGAACGAGACACACGCGAACCACCCCCACCGGCCAAAGGGCACCACACAACAACCCAGAGCACCACGTGTCGACACCAGAGCAACCCGCCGCTCACGCGACATGGCTGGCACCGAAGGGCAACCGCCCGCAACTGCGCTTTCCGCGCCGGCCCGGATGCACGTCGTGCTACAACAACACCACTACCGTACACAGCCGCTGTTCACAACATCACTATCAATGGCGCGCCCGCGGCTCGCCGCCGTCGCAGTCGCAGCCCCAACGCCAGCACCTTTGCACCACCATTCACACGCACCGCAACACAGCTCGCCGACACAGCCGAACAAAACAAACACCACACAACAACAGCAACAACGCCGCCGCCTCTACTTGTGCCGGCGACCCACCCCGCCGATGGCGCACCTTTCGCCAGCCGGCAATCGACACACACGCACCCACCCACCGGGGCCCAGTGCAAAAAAAAAAAAAAAAAAAACACACAAAAACAAAAAAACCAAACAACACAAACGACACGGGAAGCGCACACCGCCACTTCGCGCGCACGCCACCAACCAGTCGTCGTCTCAAAATAACAAACACAAACAAAATAAACTAACAACTAGGGCAACACAAAACCAAAACGCCTCGCACGAACCGCCCACAAAAAGGACAAGCACACGCACAGCCTCTGCTGACGACCACGACGCAGCGGCACGCTGCTCCTGTCCCGCGCCCCGCGCCCCACTCGATTCACAACTCACGCGACACCGTCAACGACGGGCTCGCTTCCCGCAACCTACCACCTTTCCGCCACGACGCACAGCCCCAGCCCCACCCGACGACGCCCGTGGCAACGACTGCACTTTCACCACCGCCTCCCCCTTCCCCCCCCAAAACACACACACACACACACACACACACACACACACACACACACACACAGCCAGCCAAAAACGCACTCGCGACCCACACATGCACGTGCATCGGCACACGCCAACCAGTCAACGTCGACAACCACACGCAAGGCTCGAAACGAAACCGGCGTCCTTCCACGTTGCCATCAAGCTACGCGACACAAGACACAAGGAACC
This sequence comes from Schistocerca piceifrons, assembly GCF_021461385.2. NCBI lineage: Eukaryota > Metazoa > Arthropoda > Insecta > Orthoptera > Acrididae > Schistocerca > Schistocerca piceifrons. Next base: position 36,637 of record NW_025727456.1, on the reverse strand, counting down.
AACACAACAGCCGGCCCCACTAATTCCCACTCTGACGCCGCAAAAAGCACACCGAAACCGCCAAACGCACGCACATTCCCCTTCGCACTGACACCACCGACCGGCTCGCTACCACACACCTCTCGGCAGCCGTTTCACGCCAATTCGCCACACCGCCCACACAGTCGACAAGCGCCCGCCCTGTACGGCACACGCAACGACGCAGCGCAGCAAAGGGCGCCCGCAACACATACCTCTCCGCCGCCCGACGCGCCAACCGCCACACCACACCGCCAGCCACTCGCAAATTGTGCACTGCCACCAGCCACACGTCCAACACGCCGCGCCGCCTCCGGCCGCCCGCCAGGGGGCGCTCACGTCCGCGACAACAGCGCGGCCCGCCGGGCCGGGCCGGGCCGGGCCGAACCGAACCGAGCCGCCGCTGCTCTGCACTCGGCACGGCCACACCCTGCTGCAGACCGGGCTCGTCCCTCTGTACGCGTCTGCCTGCGCATCAACACAACACGACCTTTTTTTTTTTCTCTCTACCGCCATCCCTCCTCCTCGCGTTTTACTCGTTGTTGCAGCAGCGGCGCACACCTACACATCCACAGCCCCAGCCGAGCCGGCCTCACCTCAGGGCCCGCCGCCAGCGTCTCCTCCTCGGGCACAGGTGCGGTGCTGTGGCCGCCCATCCAACCGCATTGCTGGCCGTCCAGCCACCAGGCGTTCCCACTGCCGCGAGCCACGCCGCGCACCGACCCTGCTGCAGAAAACGAAGCATAGCCAGAGACCGACCGATACACAAAGCAAGCCGTCGCCTCGCCTCTTGTCCTTCCTGCCTTCCTTCCGCCCCCGCCCTTCTCACACCACCGCCTCTCCACTTTCGCCCCCCCCCCCTCCTTTTTTTTTTTTGTTTTCTTCTTTCTTTCTTTCTTTCTTTTGGCCCTCTCTCCTTCCCGCCATGGCGGTTACGGCACCGCCTGCAGCGGCAGATTTTTTGCGCCCACACGCCTACTCCTACCACCATTAACCTTGCCCTGCCCTGCCCTGCCCATCAACGTCGCAGTCGAACCGACGCTTGCCAACACACATTACGCGCCGCCGCCACAGCACCTTCCCTTCCCACAACACACCGACGTCATCACACGCACCCAAAACAGGGGCCACGACCGTGTTCCTCGCCCACTCCCATCCCGCACGGTACGCACATTCCCAACTACTACCGCGCACCCTCCCTTTCCAATCTGTGTGTCTCTGTGTCTGTGTCCTGTCCGCGCGTGACGCCTCCCAACATCCGCCGTCCCCCGTCCCGTTTTCGCCCCCATGCCGTCGTCGCGCCGCCTCCTCCCCGTCCACCGCCGCCCCTGTCCGCCCCGCACCACACCATACACCGCTGCTTGTCCCGGCCGTTGCCACCAAAGGCGCCGACCGCAAACGCGCCACGCCGCAGCCCCCGTGCGTCTCGCGCTCGCTTCCATCTCCGTGCCGACGCTGCCTCTCTTCCCACTCGCACTCGACCTCGACAACACAGTCTTTGGCTCCGCCACTGCGTGTTCCGGTGGTACGCACGCTGCAACACGTATGTATTCATTACCAGAGCGATGGCGAGGCATGACAGCATCTCTGTCTGACCAGAGAGTTCTTTATCGCTGCTAGTCGGCGCTTGGACCGCGCCAGACGACAGTAGTGGCACGCACCGGGTCGCCAGGAACAGTTGTTATATATATTGTAGCGCGAGTCGGGAGAGGTAGTAGTCGGTCAACAGTAGTAGCGGGTGGACGGTTGTACTGAGCGGGCGTCGGCGGCGTGCTCTGCTCGTCTCGCGACTCTGGTCACGGTTCGGGACGATGTATAGTATATTGTGTTATAATCAAAAGGTGGTGTGACGCTGCATTGCGCAAATCTGATAACGTATGTTCATTGTACTTATTTTGTTCAACAACAAAAGCCCCACTATTACTTTTTTTCTAAAGTAACTTTTGTCTCTTAACGAAAAACATTCACTTTTTAAAGACTACTTCCTATGGCATTTCCCTCCAAGGAGTGCAATTAATTACCAGCCAGCACTCATTCATTGCACACAGCTGTGTAAGGGGTATCTACAATTGAGGAGCGGATATAAATGCAATTTTTTGTTTTTTTTGTTTTTTTTTTTTGTGTGTGTGTGTTGTAACCTCCCAGCAAATTTTAAAATAATGGACAATGTTATTTACGGATGCCAATGGACATTGCGCTAATTGTAACCTCGCCCACAATGAGAGGTATTGAAAATGGCAACAAAAATGTGAAATTCGCAATCTGACTCAAATATAAAGTCTTCACACAACATTTAAAAAAGTCCGTTCAGTGACAAGAAACTTCAATTAAACCGAAATATCGGTCTTTGGCCCTGTGCAAAACAATCAGAATTAAAGTGTTACCTCCGAATAAATGGATGTCACATTTCTGCTCTGGTTGTTGCGCAGCGCTTGGAGGAACTGCATTGCAAATAGTAATATTCTCTTTTTTTGTGATTTTAGTGACATTTTTCTTCAAAGAAGTGGAATGAAATGTGAAGTGCAACGAACTCTTTAGTTCAATAAAAAATTAAATGTTTGAAAAATGCTTTTGAAATAAAAATTATTATTGGGGAACTTGTTGGAGAATAATTACAATAAGTACAATTTTTCATTATCTAATGATTGTATTAATTAACAGTATACCTTATTCACCATCTTGACCAGTGTTGCCGACCGCCTACATCACACAACCGCACTCGGCTGCTACTACTGACCGACCGCTCTGCATGACGACTATTAGCGTACTGCACGCGACGACTACTGACAGAGTACAGCCCTCAACTACACAGAGCTACGGACTCGCAACGACTACTGACTGACTGACTGACTGACTGACTGACTGACTGACTGACTGAGAACCGCTCGCAACACGCGCAGTCCAGCGCAAACTCTCTGGTCACAGATGCTACAATGTCTCGCCATCGCTACTATGTTACATACGTGTTTCAGTGTCTTTTTCATTGGGGTAACGATCTTTGGCTCTTTTTATTCTGAATACAGGGCCAAAGGTCAACGCTGCTGCCCTTATACAATTTATCAGGTTTCATTATGTCTGTTGCAATGTTACATACGGTTCACTCTTTCATTAATATTATCGTTGGGTTTGTTTTGTAGGGACGTTAACATTCTGGCACATTTTTATTATCATCGGACTCTCTGCTATTTGTGCAGGGAGGTTATACCTGGGTCCATTTACATTTTAATATTGATAGACTTTTTGTTTTCTTTTTTGTTTCTTGTTGTTTTTCCTTCTTTTTTTTTGTTGTTTTTTTTTTGTTTTGTTTTTCCCGCTCTCACCACCACCGCCGCATCACGCCTTCCGTTTTCTTGGTTTCTTTTCTGTTCTTCAACTGCTTCAACATCACCGCGCCCCATTTCCACACCACAGCCATCAGCCTCCAAGACGGGCGGGCGCAGTGTGCCATTTCCGGCGCACAAGCACACCCGTACGGTACTCTCCTCGCCCCCACGCCACCAACAACACAGCGACCACGCGGCTTTCAGGCACGGCACGGCACCGGCGAAATGCGCCGCCCCCGCCCCTCCGCGCATCCGTCCGTCTCGCCACGTTCACTGACAGCCGCGTCTGCGGCTACACCACGACAACCACAACACAACACCGCTCCCCTCCCTGGCAACTCACATTGTTTTTCTCCTCCTCTTTTGCACAAACCACAACGCCGAGCACAGGCGCAAGCCACCCACACCGCGCCCCTCCCCGTCCCGTCTTTGGCCGCCGCTCCTCGTTTCCTCGTTTGCCCCCTCCCATCTCCCGAAATGCCATGCCATGCCAGCAGCGTTACGCATGCCCCTCCCCTGTCCACACAACACTACCGCCTAACGAACAGCCTTTTCCGGGCCACATCCAGGGCACGCCCACCTCCAAACACTGCCAATTCACGGACACACACACACACACACACACTCACTTTCTCGACACCTTTCTGTACGGAGGGTGCGTCATCTCGACCGTGACAGAGTGACGGCAACTATCGACGATCCATTTCCCCCCACTGGTAAAACATGTCCACTAACACCTACATACATCATTCAAGTACACAGACAATAGCATACACACAATGGGAGGGCACACGAACATGGACGGCACGGCACTGTCATACACTCTTCCTCAGAACCATATCAACAAACGTTACGTACATCCGGGAAAGCGAAAGCGAAAGCCCAATGCAGCCGTCAAAGGTAACGTTCACCACGGCAGACACTTGCAGCCGCGCCGCCGTTAAACGCATTTCAGTGCGGCTCCAATACGCCTCCGACACGGGAACGTTCCGTTGCTCTACGAATGCGTTTCTCCCCTTTTTCCCTTCCTCTCTCTTTTGCCCCCCCTCCTTGCACTCTTGCCTCATTCCTCACGTTCTGCCCAGACATTCGACCGATCAAAGTCAACCTTTCGTTACCGTTCTCAGCGCGACGGTGTACAACAGTATGACGGGTGTGCCCAAGACTTCGGTTCAGTTGCGTGACGCCGGTCTATCGCGCCGATCGACAGTTACTCAGGGGGCGACGCATCGGACCACGTCACCGACACACAAAACACTTTCAAACAAACAAATACATACCGGATGGACACAGACAAACACGTGTACAGACATTCGCCAAACAAACGACCGCCGCCGTCGTCGTCTAGCGTGCATCTTGAATGACGACATCGGTGTGCGTGCGTCGTACGCAATCAGTCAGACACGGCTATCAAACATCAGAGTCGAATGGTACATCATCGTGCGTGTCGCCGTACACGTACAGTACAATACAACAACAATGCGTCTTAATGGCACGTTCATTTCAACGTCACTCACACACCTCCACGCTGCAGTTACGTCGCACCATTGTCAAACTCGGCGTACAGCAAAGGGAATAGTGGGCGGCAAAAAAAAAACCAAACAAAAACATTTCACATTTCACCCTCGCCATGTATGATGTGCAAAAAAACAAACCCGCAAACGGCCGTCGTTACGGTGACACAAAAGTCGCCGATCACACTGTCCCCCCTCGCAGACGGGTAACACACACACACACACACACACACACACACCAACAACACCAATGGGTCAAAAACCACGCCAACGAGGCGTGCCACCATTCCACGCCACGGCGACCAACCTCGTGGCCGTACCCCGCGCAACACGCTTTGACGCGCCCCCCCCCCACCCACAATCAAAATGCACACATACATCACAGCCGTCCACACAAACAACAACAACAATTCCGCCCTTCCCGCAAAAGGCAAGTTGGTGGCCCTGAAAAGGGCCGTTTTGCCGCTCTCGCAACGGAGGAGCCTTCTCTCTCCATCCTTCCTTCCATTCCAGAGCCACCTCCTTACTTGGAGCTCGTGTACTTGGTCACCGCCTTCGTGCCCTCGCTCACGGCGTGCTTGGCCAGCTCGCCAGGCAGCAACAGCCGCACAGCGGTCTGGATCTCGCGGGACGTGATGGTCGAGCGCTTGTTGTAGTGCGCCAGGCGAGAAGCCTCGGCCGCAATGCGCTCGAAAATGTCGTTCACGAAGCTGTTCATGATGCTCATCGCCTTCGACGAGATGCCCGTGTCAGGGTGCACCTGCTTCAGCACCTTGTAGATGTAGATGGCATAGCTCTCCTTCCTCTTGCGCTTCTTCTTCTTGTCGCCCTTCGAAATGTTCTTCTGCGCCTTGCCAGCCTTCTTGGCGGCCTTCCCGCTAGTCTTGGGCGGCATCTCGAACCAACGTACGGCAGCAGCAACACCAGTAGCAAGCGCTCCGCTCTAGTCAGCGTCTCCCCACACAGTGGCACCCGCCGCCAGCCGCCGCCGCACCTTTACCAGCTCGCCCTGTTGCGGCCGCCGACCAATGGGGCGCGCGCGCAACCGGCCGCCGCACCCGAGCCCATAAAGCACCCCCACCCCGGCTGCGCCGGCACGCACTCCGCTGCTCGACTCGCTGCCGCTCGCACCGGTCGTTTTTCGTTTCCGTTTCGTGTGCACCGTCGCTAGCCCATCGCCATGTCCGGACGCGGAAAGGGAGGCAAAGTCAAGGGCAAGTCAAAGTCCCGCTCAAGCAGGGCTGGGCTCCAGTTCCCGGTCGGCAGAATCCACCGCCTCCTGCGCAAGGGAAACTACGCAGAGCGCGTCGGCGCCGGGGCCCCCGTCTACCTCGCCGCCGTCATGGAGTACCTCGCGGCTGAGGTGCTCGAGCTGGCCGGAAACGCGGCCCGCGACAACAAGAAGACGCGCATCATCCCGCGCCACCTGCAGCTTGCCATCCGCAACGACGAGGAGCTCAACAAGCTCCTGTCGGGCGTCACCATCGCACAGGGTGGTGTCCTGCCCAACATCCAGGCCGTCCTGCTGCCAAAGAAGACCGAGAAGAAGGCCTAAAGGAGGCCAGGCAATCGCAGCGCCGCGTGCTCCCCTGCACGCAACGCGCTTTGCCGGCTCGGCCCACAACAATCGGCCCTTTTCAGGGCCACCACACAAACCTACGTCCAAAGCAAAATTTCAGTCGTCCTCGCCGCACCTTGTTTTGTTTTAACTTTGCACAGCCGCCGCCGGCGCACGTCCGCCATCTTGTCGTCCACACAGCCCGTGTGGCCCAACACACACACACACACACACACATTTTGCACCGTCGCAGTCGCCTTCCAAACCGACAACGGCAGCAATAATGACCATTGTTAAAGGGAGGCGTGTCGACACACCGCCCTCCACTCCCGCGCGCAACGGCCGTCGACACGAACGAAACAGCTGATCCGGCCGCCTATGCCCACACGCCTTGCCTCGGAAACCCCAACGCCGCCGCAAACAAACACACAGAGACAAACCACGCAAGCAAATAATCACCGCCTCTCGCACAACAACACACAGCCCGCCATCTCCGTCGCGATCGATACAAAGACACACAATAACAAACACACAAACGAAGCAGCTCCACACACAGCCAGCCACATGACACGTTTCCTTTCCTTCTCCCCTCCCAGTCACATCACGTCGCTCAAACGGAAAGAAACAAACAAACAAACAACACAGCGCACACACGCAGCAACAACACAGACTCTTTCGCACTTTTCAACTTCCGAACAGTGTGGTGGCCCTGAAAAGGGCCGTTTTCTAGTCTCTCCCACCCACAAGCACGGCCGCGGGAAGGCCAGCGCCCGCTGCGACGCAGCCTAACCGCCGAAACCGTACAGGGTGCGCCCCTGCCTCTTCAGGGCGTACACCACGTCCATGGCCGTCACAGTCTTGCGCTTGGCGTGCTCAGTGTACGTCACCGCGTCGCGGATCACGTTCTCCAGGAACACCTTCAGCACCCCGCGGGTCTCCTCGTAGATCAGACCAGAGATGCGCTTCACGCCGCCCCTGCGAGCCAGGCGGCGGATGGCGGGCTTCGTGATGCCCTGGATGTTGTCGCGCAACACCTTGCGGTGCCGCTTGGCGCCACCCTTGCCGAGCCCCTTTCCTCCCTTGCCGCGGCCTGTCATCCTTCCTTCCTTCCTCGGGCAAAGCAACAACGTGCACACACAAACAGCAGCTGCAGCGGCTGGCGAGTCGGCTACGGTCTGCGCCCAGCAGCTGTGCAATGTCGTGGGACGCAGTGATCTGCGTCTCCATTCAGTTATAGAAGTCTGTAGCGCCATTGGCGCTGTTCCTTCTAGTGTCTATGTCTTAAATCTAGGGAAAGTCTTTTCTTATTGTCTATATCTTGTTCTGCACAATGAACACTGTTTCGAGAATGTCTTTACTTCGGCTCAGTCTTCCAGATTGCGAAGTAAGTCTGGCCAGCGTAATGTTGCGCGCCAGTGAGGTCGTTGGCCGAGCACTCGCACCAATGGGTTGCGCGAGTTCGCGGTCTTCTCATAAAAAGTTCGCGCGGCTCTCTGGAACCGCTGACGGAGTGTAGGGACGTCCGCGATGACGTGGAGTTCCTCCGTGTTGAAGTCCGGTGGGAGGTGTAGTACCGCCCTCAAAGCTCTGTTTTGCACTCTTTGAAGGCGGCGGATGTTGGTCTCAGCTGCGTTGCCCCATACGACCGCTGCGTAATCAAACAGCGGCCTGATGGTTGCCTTGTAGAGCGTGAGACCTAGTTCTTCTGGTAGGGTTGAGGTGGGGTTGATGACTGGGTATAGGAGGCGTAGCCGTCCCAATGCCTTTCTCCTCACCTCTTCTATGTGTTGGCGCCACGTGAGACGACTGTCGAACGTGACGCCAAGATATTTGGCGCTGTTGCTCCATGGTACTGCCCTTCCACGGACTGTCAGCTGCGGCGCGCCTTGAGGAACTGGGCGCAGCGCGATGATTAGTGCCTGGCTCTTTTCCGGGTTGTAGGCCAGGCGCCATGTTGTGGCCCACTCCTCGAGGGCCGTTGTTGCCGTCTGTAGACGCCGCTGCAGGGTGTGGACTTGGTTGCTGCGGCTGTATACAGCGGTATCGTCGGCGTAGAGAGCCAGTTTGACAGGCTCTACCCGCGGAAGGTCCGACGTGTACAGCGAATAGAGGATCGGGCCGACGACCGAGCCTTGCGGTACACCCGCGAGTATCCGACGCTCCGTGGAAATTCCACTGTCTGCCCGAACGTGAAACGTCCTGTCCTGTAGATAGCTCTGCAGGAGACTCACATGTGACACGGGAACCCCCAGTGTAAGTAACTTATACAGGAGGCCATCGTGCCACACTGAGTCAAAGGCGCGTGACACGTCGAGCATGAGAGCGCCGAAGTACTCGCGTCGGTCGACGGCTCCGAATGCCTCTTCCGCAAGTCGTAACACCTGTTGGGTCGTCGAGTGCTCACTCCTGAACCCAAATTGTTCGTCTGGTAGGAGCCCCTCTGCGTTGACGTGGCGTAGCAGCCGTGCCAGATACAGTTTCTCGAAGAGTTTTGAGAGCGTCGGCAGCAGGCTTATGGGTCTGTAGTTCTTCGCCAGCCGGATGTCCTTGCCGGGCTTCGGCAGCGCGACAACTTCGGCGTGCTTCCAGGCGCTCGGAAACTCTTCGGACTTCAGCACCTCGTTGAAGATTTCGGCGATTTTCTCGACGGCCATGTCCGGAAGTTGCTTCAGGAGGGCGTTTGTGATGCGGTCGTGGCCGGCGGCTTTGCGGCCCTGAAGTTGGCGCAGCACAACTTTCACCTCGTTGGGAGCGATGGGAGTGATGTTGTCCTCAGGGTCCCTTACTCTAAGGAAACGCGGTAGGCGTTCCCTGACGAGTTGTACGTGTGCTGCGTCGATGGGGTCGTTGACCGGCGTAAAGTTAGCGGCGAACGCGTCGGCTAGGGCATTGGCCTTCGCATTCGGCTCGCTAACGAAGTCGTCGCCGACCTGGAGGGGTGGGATTTTCATCGTCCGGCGGAGAAAGCACTTGACTGTCTGCCAGGCCGAACCATCTTCGATGTTTAGTGAAGAGATTTTCGCCGCCCACTCCTGGATCCGGTGTTCTTCAGCCGCGGCTTTGATTTCGCGCCGCATCCTGTTGAGCGTCCGTTTAATGGCCGGATTACGCGTTCTTTGCCATTCCCTGGCGAGTCTGTTTTTCGTGCTGATCGCTTCTTCCAGGTGTCGCGGCAATCTATTCGGTTTGAAGCTCAGCTGGTCTGTGTCTCGCCTGGCCGGTGTTGCTTCCGTCGCAGCGTCCACTAAGCTGCGTGTCAGGTGTTCTAAGGCGGCGCTTGCTCCGTGTTCGGCCGGGCTTGGGAGTCGTTCCAGTGCGCCCACGATGTTTTCACGGAAACGCTCCCAGTTTATGCCGCGCAGGTCTAGTCCTCGCCGAGTTTGAGGTGCAAGTTCTGATTCTACCTCGAAGATCACCGGTGCATGGTCCGAATTTAGTAAGGTCCTTGTACTGGCGGTGATATTTTGTCGGACGCCTTTGTTGATCATGACGTCGATAATATCCGGCGCGCCTCTCGACGGAAAAATTGTAGGCTCGTGGGGTGCGACAACAACGGCGCCATGCCGCTCGACGAGACGTTGGAGGCGTCTTCCGTTCGGAGTTGTCACCCTCGAGTGCCATACTTGGTTCTTGGAGTTGTAGTCGCCTCCAAGCAGGAGTCTGCCTGGGAGCGATAGCAACTTATTTAGGTCTTGTACCAGTTGTTTCTTCGGCGGCTTGTAGATGGCACCGAGGGTGATTTTGCCGTGCGCGGTCTCGACAGCTACGACTGTTGCTTCGATGGCCTCCAGCGGCGGAATGTGGACCTGGTGGTGTTTGAGGGAGCGGCGAATGTAAATTGCCGTGCCCCCACCTCTTGTGAGCCGATCGTTGCGGTGGCAGGTGTAGTTTGAAACGCCTACTCGGACGCCTGGCTTAAGGAAGGTTTCCGTTAGTAGGCAGACGTCTATGTTTTCGCGTCTCAGGAGTTCGCGAAATTCGGCGGCCTGTTCGCGGAGGCCGCGGGCATTCCATAGGCACACTCTAATTTGTCGGGCCATGTTGCTGGGATGCGTTGGTCTGGATTGCCTGCTGTAGTGCGGCCGTCATCTTGGCTGGGAGCTCGCCGATCATGTTCGCGACTATGGACATGAACTTCTCCATCATCGCGAACATGCGCTGCTCCATCGACGCCAGCATGCGCTCATAGGCGGCGCTCAAGCTGCCGACGGCGTCTAGGCGGTCGGCTTGTGTTGTGCAGCAGCGGCCGCTTCCATCATGGCGGTCGGCATGCTGTCCGCCATTGCTGCTGTTGACAGAATGGCGGGTGTCTTGCTGGGTGTTGCCAGGGCGTCGGCGTTCACGCAGGGCCGGGAAGTCGGCCAGTTGCAGTGCCACCTGCCCACCATTTTGTACGGAGGGCGCAGTTGCTTCCCACCGGCGCGCGCTCTGGTTGGCCTCCGGGCTGCGGCGTGGCGCAGCTACCTGCGCGCCGCGCTGTCCGGTGATTGGTCGTTGCGGCATGATGGCCGCCGCGGTGGGGGCCTGGCCGCCATTGTTCGGGCCCGGTGGGCCGCCATTGTTCGCGGCCGGCTGCGCGGGCGGCGGGACTACCTGAGCCTCGCGCTGCGCACCAGCTGCTCCTATTGCGCTCGCGTCGGTGTTGGGCGGGGCTTGGCCGCCATTTTGTACGCGGGCTGCTTTCGGCTGTGCGGCTTGCCGCTCTGCCATCTGTCGTGGTGGGAGGTTACCTGGGTGTGGCGCAGAGTACCTTGACCTTCTGCGACGACCTCGGCGGCGACGGCCGCTCTTTGTTTTTGCTTCCGGCCCCGCGCCGGCGTTTCCCGCCACTCGGGCGTTTCCCGCCGAAACAGCCGCTTTGTTCTTCGCCTGTGCTGTGCGCAGACGGGCTTCAAACTCCTTGTGCCGTGGGCAGCCGCGATATGTTGCAACATGCGGTCCACCACACAGCTTACACTTCGCCGGAAAGTCTTTGTACGGTTCGCCGACCTTGTCGCACGCATTCGTGGCATGAGGCTCCGCACATCGTATGCAATACTCCTTCATACCGCAGTGTCGTTCCACGTGTCCTGGCTGAAGGCACCTGAAACACTGCGCATGTCCTCCGCTACTGCGTAAGTTCTCGACGGTGATTTCACACGCGCCTAGCATTTTTAAGTTGTATAACTCACGGTTTTTCTCCGTGTTGTCTGCTGTGATGAGCACTAGAGGGCCGCGACGATTTGTTTTCGGGTCCCTCATTTTCACGACCGAGTGAACAACATGACCTAGCTCCTCGAGGTCTTCTTTGATGTGATCGCAAGAGTATTTCATGGGTACTCTCTTGAATACGACCTTCAAAGGCCGCTTCCTGGTGGCTGCAAAGGTATAGAATCGCAGTCCTTGGCTTCTTGCAGCGTTGTGTAGTTTGTTGTACAGTTCGGTTGTCTGCACACGCACTTTATACACTGAATCGCCGCTTACACACACGCGATAATTGTTTCTTCCGAGCACTGCGTTCAGTGTGATTTGCAGGCTGCGGTAGTCTTTCTCGTACTCCAATACTATTGGCGGTGGTGCACGACCTTGTCTTGCACTGCTGGTCTGTTCTTCTTCTCCCTCGCTGTCTGAGAGGGCATCGAACAGATTTGCGGTGCTGATAGGCTGCTGTGTAGCTGCTGCTGGAGCTGGTCTGGCGGTTTTCTTCGGCCTGACAAAGCCGTCTTCGCCGGTTGCGTTGCGCGGGCGTGCGATACGCCGGTCGCGCTTTGTGGCGGGCTGCTGGTGTTCGCTGCCGTTTTTCTTCTTGAGGTATTTTTGCACCTCCGATCCCGCGTCGTCAGTGTTCGCGCGCTTGCGAGAGACGACCTCCTCGCTCTTGTTAGTGGCTGCTTCCTGCTCCATCGGTTCTGCATGATATGTAGTATTTGCAGTTGCAGATGGTAGCATGTTCACTAAAGTCTGCAGTGCCTCCTGTGGGGACTGTGTCACGGAGTCGCCTGCCGGCTGCTCCGGAAGCTGCGTCACGTTTAATGCACTCGATTTCAACGCGCGCGGTACGTCCGGCTCGTCCGGGAACACGGTTTCGGTCGCGAGGGTGTCCAGTGGGACACTATTGCGGCGATGCTTACCGTTCGCGGCACCGGGTTGAGGGGGAGCACACTCGGGAAAACGCGGGCGTACATCCGAGGTGCTCGACTCGCCTCTCGCAGCGTGCAGGGACGCGGCCCTGTCCGCTGTGTCGGTCGTCGTTGCTGCAGCGAGCAGCGGAGCGGAGCGCTCGACGCACGCGTCCGTTCCGCGACGCATCGCTGACTCGACTGGGTCTGCGCCCAGCGCGCCCGCCGCCCCCCTATATAGACTCTGGCCCGCCCTCCCCCCACCACGCGCAACCGAGGGCATATAAGCGCAGCACGGAGGCGCGCGGGCCCGTTGTCAAGGCAGCACCGGACGCCGCGCCGCACCTAACCTCCACGCACGCCGCTCCGCTACCGCTACCGCTACCGCCATGGCCCGCACAAAGCAAACGGCCCGCAAGTCCACCGGCGGAAAGGCGCCGCGCAAACAGCTCGCCACCAAGGCGGCGAGGAAGAGCGCGCCCGCCACCGGAGGCGTCAAGAAGCCCCACCGCTACAGGCCGGGCACCGTCGCCCTGCGAGAAATCAGGCGCTACCAGAAGAGCACAGAGCTGCTCATCCGCAAGCTGCCATTCCAGCGCCTAGTGCGCGAGATCGCCCAGGACTTCAAGACCGACCTGCGCTTCCAGAGCTCCGCAGTCATGGCCCTGCAGGAGGCCAGCGAGGCCTACCTCGTCGGCCTCTTCGAAGACACCAACCTGTGCGCAATCCACGCCAAGCGCGTCACCATCATGCCCAAGGACATCCAGCTCGCGCGCCGCATCCGCGGCGAGCGCGCCTAAACCGCGCCGCGGCACCGCACCGCACAAACAAAAACGGCCCTTTTCAGGGCCACTAACGTCTCTCCGTCGCGAGCAAACTTTGTCGGTCGCCTGCCTCTCGCCCCGCAACCCAAAAACAAAAACCACCACTTCCCGTCCGTCCGCCACACCCGCTCACTCTGCCTGCCTGCTAGCAGCGCGCAACAATCACACATCATCCCTCCCCGGCGCTCAAAGCGCACAATGCCCAACGGCCGACGTCACACCGCACGGGTGGCTGGCCGGCCGCCGCCGCTTTCGTTTCGAAAACAAAAAAACCCGCACTCCACTCCGACGGCCAACGGCCAGGCAGGCGCGCTCGCTCGCTCTACACGCCACCGAAATCCCCGCCGACTCCTTCCGCATCTCAACGTGCCCCCCGTTGCAAAACATAACACACACACACACACACACACAAAGGAACAAAACAAAACAAAGACCAGACACGACTCGACAAGACAGACATCCGAGAAGAACGAACGCAGGCAAGCCAACCAACGTATTCAAACAAAACAACGTGACAGAAAACCAACCGTCGGCCGCCGCCACAAACACGGCGACAATCAACCACGACAACAACAACAACAACAACAACAACAACAACACCGCTTACCGCTACCGCCGCCCACACCCGCCACCGACCCCCGCAATCCAACCACCACGGCACGCAAACAGCATCCCCACGGGCATACAGAAACGCCAGACAGACACCCACACCAAACGCAACACGACAATCAAAACCTTCCCCGACATGCTTTGATGGCCCTGAGAAGGGCCGTTTTGGGCCGCGCGTCTCTTGCGCGCCACTAGACGACGACGGGGGGTGGGGACGACGGAGTCAAGCGCCAAACCCTTCCTTTCCCATCTCTTTCTCCTCTACTCTACTTCTTCTTCTTGGGCGAAGCCTTCGCCTTAGACGGCGTCGTCGCCTTCTTCGGGCGCGGCGCCTTCGGCTTCTTCGTCGGAACCTTGGCGGCCTTCTTCGCCTTCGACGGCGACTTGGCCTTGGCCGGCTTGGCCGCAGCCGCCTTCTTCGCACCCGCGGGAGCGGCCGACGCCGCAGACGCCTTCTTGGCGGCGCCCGCCTTCCGACCGGTCGCCGCCTTCACGCCACCAGCCTTCTTTGCGCCGGCCGCACGGGCGCCCTTCTTCTCCTTGCTGGCCGGAGCGGCGCGCTTCTTCTTGGCACCGCCAGCACGAGCCTTGCCGCCCTCGGCCGCCCCCCCGCCGCCGGCGCCGGCAAGCTTGAACGAGCCGGACGCGCCCTTCCCCTTCGTCTGCACCAGCTCGCCCGCCACGACGGCCGACTTGAGGTACTTCTTGATAAACGGCGCCAGCTTCTCCGCGTCCAGCTTGTAGTGCGCGGCTATGTACTTCTTGATCGCCTGCAGCGACGACCCGCCGCGCTCCTTCAGACTCTTGATGGCGGCCGTCACCATCTCAGAGGTGCGCGGGTGCGCAGGCTTGGCGCGCGGCTTCTTCGCAGACGACGCAGACTTGGCCTTCTTCGTAGTGCCGGTGGCGGCGGGTGCCGCAGCAGTCTCGTTCGTAGCCGCCTGATCTGCCATTTCGACGACGCGCGTAACACACAGCGAGAGCGAGCGGGACGGCAGGCAGGCACGCAAGCACAGCACAGCAGCAGAGCAGAGAATCACAAGGCCCAGCCAGTGTCGCGGGCGGGCGCGGACGGCCGAGAGAGCGGCCGCCACTCTGCGCGCCGCCGCGCCGCGCCTCCCGCGCTTGCTACCGCCCAACGTCCGACAGCCTGTGCGGAGCAGCCCCAAACCTGCGCCACAACCGCCCGCGCCTTTCAAACCACCGAGGATGGGGCTACACACAGCCACACCACAGTCGCCAACCAGTCGCCACGGCAGCGCCGCAAACCACGGCCAAACTGCAGCTACCGCGCGCTACAGCCTGGGTCGGCCCGCCGAGAATCGCCGCCCCCGCCCAAATGCCGCCCCCACAGCCCCAGCCGACGACCCGCCACAATGGCCAAACCTTCGGCAAAACTCCCACACCGTCGCCGCGGCAGCCCGGCCAGCGCGGCCGGCGCCACAGCCACACAAGCCGAGGCGTGCGGCGATGACGGCCGTGCAAACGCGCCTCCGCCGCCCCATCGCCTTCCGTCGCCCTCCCGCCGTTTCCCGATCGGCCCGCAGCCGTCGGGCCACATCGCGCGCCGTCCTCCTCCTCTCGCCCGCCAACATTCACAGCCGTTTCTCAACAATTGCCCGCCGCAAACGGACGCCGCCTGCGCAACAGGCGCCGCCGCCCCTCGCCGCTTCCGACCCAACCCCTCGACCGAGGCAAACCGCAATCCGAATCTACAGACCAACCCAATCTGCCGTCAAGCACACACGACAGCCGACCTTACACGTTACGCGTTACACATTACGTTTACACGTCTACGTTAGGTTAGGTTAGGTGGACGTGGGTTAGGTTAAGGGGACTTGGGTTAGGTTAAGCGTCAAACTTAGGTTAAGCATTCAAACACGTCAGGCGTCAGAGGTTAGGTTAGGTTAGGTTAGGTTAGGTTACACGTTAGGTTAAGGGGTCGGTGCTAGGTTAAGAAGCGTCAAACGTAGGTTAAAAAAGCGTTCAAACGTGAGGCGTGAGCCGGACAGCTTACCTTACGTAGACGTTAGGGGCTCACAGGCTGAGCTCACCTCGCCACACCACAGGTTAGGTTAGGTTAGGTTCGGTTCGGTTCGGTTCGCTCGGCTCAGCGTAAAGCGCCGAGGTCAGGGTTACGTTCGTTCACCTTCGGGCGCCACACTTTCGGTTGAAAGGTCGCGACGGGACGACGTCGGCAGGCACGCCGCAAACGAACAAAAACGTACAGACGACGTCGGAAACCGCCGACAGACGGGGGAGCAGCACGACCACGACCAGACACCGAGCGCGAACGAGACACACGCGAACCACCCCCACCGGCCAAAGGGCACCACACAACAACCCAGAGCACCACGTGTCGACACCAGAGCAACCCGCCGCTCACGCGACATGGCTGGCACCGAAGGGCAACCGCCCGCAACTGCGCTTTCCGCGCCGGCCCGGATGCACGTCGTGCTACAACAACACCACTACCGTACACAGCCGCTGTTCACAACATCACTATCAATGGCGCGCCCGCGGCTCGCCGCCGTCGCAGTCGCAGCCCCAACGCCAGCACCTTTGCACCACCATTCACACGCACCGCAACACAGCTCGCCGACACAGCCGAACAAAACAAACACCACACAACAACAGCAACAACGCCGCCGCCTCTACTTGTGCCGGCGACCCACCCCGCCGATGGCGCACCTTTCGCCAGCCGGCAATCGACACACACGCACCCACCCACCGGGGCCCAGTGCAAAAAAAAAAAAAAAAAAAAAACACACAAAAACAAAAAAACCAAACAACACAAACGACACGGGAAGCGCACACCGCCACTTCGCGCGCACGCCACCAACCAGTCGTCGTCTCAAAATAACAAACACAAACAAAATAAACTAACAACTAGGGCAACACAAAACCAAAACGCCTCGCACGAACCGCCCACAAAAAGGACAAGCACACGCACAGCCTCTGCTGACGACCACGACGCAGCGGCACGCTGCTCCTGTCCCGCGCCCCGCGCCCCACTCGATTCACAACTCACGCGACACCGTCAACGACGGGCTCGCTTCCCGCAACCTACCACCTTTCCGCCACGACGCACAGCCCCAGCCCCACCCGACGACGCCCGTGGCAACGACTGCACTTTCACCACCGCCTCCCCCTTCCCCCCCCAAAACACACACACACACACACACACACACACACACACACACACACACAGCCAGCCAAAAACGCACTCGCGACCCACACATGCACGTGCATCGGCACACGCCAACCAGTCAACGTCGACAACCACACGCAAGGCTCGAAACGAAACCGGCGTCCTTCCACGTTGCCATCAAGCTACGCGACACAAGACACAAGGAACCAACACAACAGCCGGCCCCACTAATTCCCACTCTGACGCCGCAAAAAGCACACCGAAACCGCCAAACGCACGCACATTCCCCTTCGCACTGACACCACCGACCGGCTCGCTACCACACACCTCTCGGCAGCCGTTTCACGCCAATTCGCCACACCGCCCACACAGTCGACAAGCGCCCGCCCTGTACGGCACACGCAACGACGCAGCGCAGCAAAGGGCGCCCGCAACACATACCTCTCCGCCGCCCGACGCGCCAACCGCCACACCACACCGCCAGCCACTCGCAAATTGTGCACTGCCACCAGCCACACGTCCAACACGCCGCGCCGCCTCCGGCCGCCCGCCAGGGGGCGCTCACGTCCGCGACAACAGCGCGGCCCGCCGGGCCGGGCCGGGCCGGGCCGAACCGAACCGAGCCGCCGCTGCTCTGCACTCGGCACGGCCACACCCTGCTGCAGACCGGGCTCGTCCCTCTGTACGCGTCTGCCTGCGCATCAACACAACACGACCTTTTTTTTTTTCTCTCTACCGCCATCCCTCCTCCTCGCGTTTTACTCGTTGTTGCAGCAGCGGCGCACACCTACACATCCACAGCCCCAGCCGAGCCGGCCTCACCTCAGGGCCCGCCGCCAGCGTCTCCTCCTCGGGCACAGGTGCGGTGCTGTGGCCGCCCATCCAACCGCATTGCTGGCCGTCCAGCCACCAGGCGTTCCCACTGCCGCGAGCCACGCCGCGCACCGACCCTGCTGCAGAAAACGAAGCATAGCCAGAGACCGACCGATACACAAAGCAAGCCGTCGCCTCGCCTCTTGTCCTTCCTGCCTTCCTTCCGCCCCCGCCCTTCTCACACCACCGCCTCTCCACTTTCGCCCCCCCCCCTCCTTTTTTTTTTTTGTTTTCTTCTTTCTTTCTTTCTTTCTTTTGGCCCTCTCTCCTTCCCGCCATGGCGGTTACGGCACCGCCTGCAGCGGCAGATTTTTTGCGCCCACACGCCTACTCCTACCACCATTAACCTTGCCCTGCCCTGCCCTGCCCATCAACGTCGCAGTCGAACCGACGCTTGCCAACACACATTACGCGCCGCCGCCACAGCACCTTCCCTTCCCACAACACACCGACGTCATCACACGC
The DNA here is from genome assembly GCF_021461385.2 of Schistocerca piceifrons. Lineage (NCBI taxonomy): Eukaryota > Metazoa > Arthropoda > Insecta > Orthoptera > Acrididae > Schistocerca > Schistocerca piceifrons. The sequence continues at coordinate 18,204 of NW_025727456.1, read as the reverse complement.
ACCCAAAACAGGGGCCACGACCGTGTTCCTCGCCCACTCCCATCCCGCACGGTACGCACATTCCCAACTACTACCGCGCACCCTCCCTTTCCAATCTGTGTGTCTCTGTGTCTGTGTCCTGTCCGCGCGTGACGCCTCCCAACATCCGCCGTCCCCCGTCCCGTTTTCGCCCCCATGCCGTCGTCGCGCCGCCTCCTCCCCGTCCACCGCCGCCCCTGTCCGCCCCGCACCACACCATACACCGCTGCTTGTCCCGGCCGTTGCCACCAAAGGCGCCGACCGCAAACGCGCCACGCCGCAGCCCCCGTGCGTCTCGCGCTCGCTTCCATCTCCGTGCCGACGCTGCCTCTCTTCCCACTCGCACTCGACCTCGACAACACAGTCTTTGGCTCCGCCACTGCGTGTTCCGGTGGTACGCACGCTGCAACACGTATGTATTCATTACCAGAGCGATGGCGAGGCATGACAGCATCTCTGTCTGACCAGAGAGTTCTTTATCGCTGCTAGTCGGCGCTTGGACCGCGCCAGACGACAGTAGTGGCACGCACCGGGTCGCCAGGAACAGTTGTTATATATATTGTAGCGCGAGTCGGGAGAGGTAGTAGTCGGTCGACAGTAGTAGCGGGTGGACGGTTGTACTGAGCGGGCGTCGGCGGCGTGCTCTGCTCGTCTCGCGACTCTGGTCACGGTTCGGGACGATGTATAGTATATTGTGTTATAATCAAAAGGTGGTGTGACGCTGCATTGCGCAAATCTGATAACGTATGTTCATTGTACTTATTTTGTTCAACAACAAAAGCCCCACTATTACTTTTTTTCTAAAGTAACTTTTGTCTCTTAACGAAAAACATTCACTTTTTAAAGACTACTTCCTATGGCATTTCCCTCCAAGGAGTGCAATTAATTACCAGCCAGCACTCATTCATTGCACACAGCTGTGTAAGGGGTATCTACAATTGAGGAGCGGATATAAATGCAATTTTTTGTTTTTTTTGTTTTTTTTTTTTGTGTGTGTGTGTTGTAACCTCCCAGCAAATTTTAAAATAATGGACAATGTTATTTACGGATGCCAATGGACATTGCGCTAATTGTAACCTCGCCCACAATGAGAGGTATTGAAAATGGCAACAAAAATGTGAAATTCGCAATCTGACTCAAATATAAAGTCTTCACACAACATTTAAAAAAGTCCGTTCAGTGACAAGAAACTTCAATTAAACCGAAATATCGGTCTTTGGCCCTGTGCAAAACAATCAGAATTAAAGTGTTACCTCCGAATAAATGGATGTCACATTTCTGCTCTGGTTGTTGCGCAGCGCTTGGAGGAACTGCATTGCAAATAGTAATATTCTCTTTTTTTGTGATTTTAGTGACATTTTTCTTCAAAGAAGTGGAATGAAATGTGAAGTGCAACGAACTCTTTAGTTCAATAAAAAATTAAATGTTTGAAAAATGCTTTTGAAATAAAAATTATTATTGGGGAACTTGTTGGAGAATAATTACAATAAATACAATTTTTCATTATCTAATGATTGTATTAATTAACAGTATACCTTATTCACCATCTTGACCAGTGTTGCCGACCGCCTACATCACACAACCGCACTCGGCTGCTACTACTGACCGACCGCTCTGCATGACGACTATTAGCGTACTGCACGCGACGACTACTGACAGAGTACAGCCCTCAACTACACAGAGCTACGGACTCGCAACGACTACTGACTGACTGACTGACTGACTGACTGACTGACTGACTGACTGACTGAGAACCGCTCGCAACACGCGCAGTCCAGCGCAAACTCTCTGGTCACAGATGCTACAATGTCTCGCCATCGCTACTATGTTACATACGTGTTTCAGTGTCTTTTTCATTGGGGTAACGATCTTTGGCTCTTTTTATTCTGAATACAGGGCCAAAGGTCAACGCTGCTGCCCTTATACAATTTATCAGGTTTCATTATGTCTGTTGCAATGTTACATACGGTTCACTCTTTCATTAATATTATCGTTGGGTTTGTTTTGTAGGGACGTTAACATTCTGGCACATTTTTATTATCATCGGACTCTCTGCTATTTGTGCAGGGAGGTTATACCTGGGTCCATTTACATTTTAATATTGATAGACTTTTTGTTTTCTTTTTTGTTTCTTGTTGTTTTTCCTTCTTTTTTTTTGTTGTTTTTTTTTTTGTTTTGTTTTTCCCGCTCTCACCACCACCGCCGCATCACGCCTTCCGTTTTCTTGGTTTCTTTTCTGTTCTTCAACTGCTTCAACATCACCGCGCCCCATTTCCACACCACAGCCATCAGCCTCCAAGACGGGCGGGCGCAGTGTGCCATTTCCGGCGCACAAGCACACCCGTACGGTACTCTCCTCGCCCCCACGCCACCAACAACACAGCGACCACGCGGCTTTCAGGCACGGCACGGCACCGGCGAAATGCGCCGCCCCCGCCCCTCCGCGCATCCGTCCGTCTCGCCACGTTCACTGACAGCCGCGTCTGCGGCTACACCACGACAACCACAACACAACACCGCTCCCCTCCCTGGCAACTCACATTGTTTTTCTCCTCCTCTTTTGCACAAACCACAACGCCGAGCACAGGCGCAAGCCACCCACACCGCGCCCCTCCCCGTCCCGTCTTTGGCCGCCGCTCCTCGTTTCCTCGTTTGCCCCCTCCCATCTCCCGAAATGCCATGCCATGCCAGCAGCGTTACGCATGCCCCTCCCCTGTCCACACAACACTACCGCCTAACGAACAGCCTTTTCCGGGCCACATCCAGGGCACGCCCACCTCCAAACACTGCCAATTCACGGACACACACACACACACACACACTCACTTTCTCGACACCTTTCTGTACGGAGGGTGCGTCATCTCGACCGTGACAGAGTGACGGCAACTATCGACGATCCATTTCCCCCCACTGGTAAAACATGTCCACTAACACCTACATACATCATTCAAGTACACAGACAATAGCATACACACAATGGGAGGGCACACGAACATGGACGGCACGGCACTGTCATACACTCTTCCTCAGAACCATATCAACAAACGTTACGTACATCCGGGAAAGCGAAAGCGAAAGCCCAATGCAGCCGTCAAAGGTAACGTTCACCACGGCAGACACTTGCAGCCGCGCCGCCGTTAAACGCATTTCAGTGCGGCTCCAATACGCCTCCGACACGGGAACGTTCCGTTGCTCTACGAATGCGTTTCTCCCCTTTTTCCCTTCCTCTCTCTTTTGCCCCCCCTCCTTGCACTCTTGCCTCATTCCTCACGTTCTGCCCAGACATTCGACCGATCAAAGTCAACCTTTCGTTACCGTTCTCAGCGCGACGGTGTACAACAGTATGACGGGTGTGCCCAAGACTTCGGTTCAGTTGCGTGACGCCGGTCTATCGCGCCGATCGACAGTTACTCAGGGGGCGACGCATCGGACCACGTCACCGACACACAAAACACTTTCAAACAAACAAATACATACCGGATGGACACAGACAAACACGTGTACAGACATTCGCCAAACAAACGACCGCCGCCGTCGTCGTCTAGCGTGCATCTTGAATGACGACATCGGTGTGCGTGCGTCGTACGCAATCAGTCAGACACGGCTATCAAACATCAGAGTCGAATGGTACATCATCGTGCGTGTCGCCGTACACGTACAGTACAATACAACAACAATGCGTCTTAATGGCACGTTCATTTCAACGTCACTCACACACCTCCACGCTGCAGTTACGTCGCACCATTGTCAAACTCGGCGTACAGCAAAGGGAATAGTGGGCGGCAAAAAAAAAACCAAACAAAAACATTTCACATTTCACCCTCGCCATGTATGATGTGCAAAAAAACAAACCCGCAAACGGCCGTCGTTACGGTGACACAAAAGTCGCCGATCACACTGTCCCCCCTCGCAGACGGGTAACACACACACACACACACACACACACACACACCAACAACACCAATGGGTCAAAAACCACGCCAACGAGGCGTGCCACCATTCCACGCCACGGCGACCAACCTCGTGGCCGTACCCCGCGCAACACGCTTTGACGCGCCCCCCCCCCCACCCACAATCAAAATGCACACATACATCACAGCCGTCCACACAAACAACAACAACAATTCCGCCCTTCCCGCAAAAGGCAAGTTGGTGGCCCTGAAAAGGGCCGTTTTGCCGCTCTCGCAACGGAGGAGCCTTCTCTCTCCATCCTTCCTTCCATTCCAGAGCCACCTCCTTACTTGGAGCTCGTGTACTTGGTCACCGCCTTCGTGCCCTCGCTCACGGCGTGCTTGGCCAGCTCGCCAGGCAGCAACAGCCGCACAGCGGTCTGGATCTCGCGGGACGTGATGGTCGAGCGCTTGTTGTAGTGCGCCAGGCGAGAAGCCTCGGCCGCAATGCGCTCGAAAATGTCGTTCACGAAGCTGTTCATGATGCTCATCGCCTTCGACGAGATGCCCGTGTCAGGGTGCACCTGCTTCAGCACCTTGTAGATGTAGATGGCATAGCTCTCCTTCCTCTTGCGCTTCTTCTTCTTGTCGCCCTTCGAAATGTTCTTCTGCGCCTTGCCAGCCTTCTTGGCGGCCTTCCCGCTAGTCTTGGGCGGCATCTCGAACCAACGTACGGCAGCAGCAACACCAGTAGCAAGCGCTCCGCTCTAGTCAGCGTCTCCCCACACAGTGGCACCCGCCGCCAGCCGCCGCCGCACCTTTACCAGCTCGCCCTGTTGCGGCCGCCGACCAATGGGGCGCGCGCGCAACCGGCCGCCGCACCCGAGCCCATAAAGCACCCCCACCCCGGCTGCGCCGGCACGCACTCCGCTGCTCGACTCGCTGCCGCTCGCACCGGTCGTTTTTCGTTTCCGTTTCGTGTGCACCGTCGCTAGCCCATCGCCATGTCCGGACGCGGAAAGGGAGGCAAAGTCAAGGGCAAGTCAAAGTCCCGCTCAAGCAGGGCTGGGCTCCAGTTCCCGGTCGGCAGAATCCACCGCCTCCTGCGCAAGGGAAACTACGCAGAGCGCGTCGGCGCCGGGGCCCCCGTCTACCTCGCCGCCGTCATGGAGTACCTCGCGGCTGAGGTGCTCGAGCTGGCCGGAAACGCGGCCCGCGACAACAAGAAGACGCGCATCATCCCGCGCCACCTGCAGCTTGCCATCCGCAACGACGAGGAGCTCAACAAGCTCCTGTCGGGCGTCACCATCGCACAGGGTGGTGTCCTGCCCAACATCCAGGCCGTCCTGCTGCCAAAGAAGACCGAGAAGAAGGCCTAAAGGAGGCCAGGCAATCGCAGCGCCGCGTGCTCCCCTGCACGCAACGCGCTTTGCCGGCTCGGCCCACAACAATCGGCCCTTTTCAGGGCCACCACACAAACCTACGTCCAAAGCAAAATTTCAGTCGTCCTCGCCGCACCTTGTTTTGTTTTAACTTTGCACAGCCGCCGCCGGCGCACGTCCGCCATCTTGTCGTCCACACAGCCCGTGTGGCCCAACACACACACACACACACACACATTTTGCACCGTCGCAGTCGCCTTCCAAACCGACAACGGCAGCAATAATGACCATTGTTAAAGGGAGGCGTGTCGACACACCGCCCTCCACTCCCGCGCGCAACGGCCGTCGACACGAACGAAACAGCTGATCCGGCCGCCTATGCCCACACGCCTTGCCTCGGAAACCCCAACGCCGCCGCAAACAAACACACAGAGACAAACCACGCAAGCAAATAATCACCGCCTCTCGCACAACAACACACAGCCCGCCATCTCCGTCGCGATCGATACAAAGACACACAATAACAAACACACAAACGAAGCAGCTCCACACACAGCCAGCCACATGACACGTTTCCTTTCCTTCTCCCCTCCCAGTCACATCACGTCGCTCAAACGGAAAGAAACAAACAAACAAACAACACAGCGCACACACGCAGCAACAACACAGACTCTTTCGCACTTTTCAACTTCCGAACAGTGTGGTGGCCCTGAAAAGGGCCGTTTTCTAGTCTCTCCCACCCACAAGCACGGCCGCGGGAAGGCCAGCGCCCGCTGCGACGCAGCCTAACCGCCGAAACCGTACAGGGTGCGCCCCTGCCTCTTCAGGGCGTACACCACGTCCATGGCCGTCACAGTCTTGCGCTTGGCGTGCTCAGTGTACGTCACCGCGTCGCGGATCACGTTCTCCAGGAACACCTTCAGCACCCCGCGGGTCTCCTCGTAGATCAGACCAGAGATGCGCTTCACGCCGCCCCTGCGAGCCAGGCGGCGGATGGCGGGCTTCGTGATGCCCTGGATGTTGTCGCGCAACACCTTGCGGTGCCGCTTGGCGCCACCCTTGCCGAGCCCCTTTCCTCCCTTGCCGCGGCCTGTCATCCTTCCTTCCTTCCTCGGGCAAAGCAACAACGTGCACACACAAACAGCAGCTGCAGCGGCTGGCGAGTCGGCTACGGTCTGCGCCCAGCGCGCCCGCCGCCCCCCTATATAGACTCTGGCCCGCCCTCCCCCCACCACGCGCAACCGAGGGCATATAAGCGCAGCACGGAGGCGCGCGGGCCCGTTGTCAAGGCAGCACCGGACGCCGCGCCGCACCTAACCTCCACGCACGCCGCTCCGCTACCGCTACCGCTACCGCCATGGCCCGCACAAAGCAAACGGCCCGCAAGTCCACCGGCGGAAAGGCGCCGCGCAAACAGCTCGCCACCAAGGCGGCGAGGAAGAGCGCGCCCGCCACCGGAGGCGTCAAGAAGCCCCACCGCTACAGGCCGGGCACCGTCGCCCTGCGAGAAATCAGGCGCTACCAGAAGAGCACAGAGCTGCTCATCCGCAAGCTGCCATTCCAGCGCCTAGTGCGCGAGATCGCCCAGGACTTCAAGACCGACCTGCGCTTCCAGAGCTCCGCAGTCATGGCCCTGCAGGAGGCCAGCGAGGCCTACCTCGTCGGCCTCTTCGAAGACACCAACCTGTGCGCAATCCACGCCAAGCGCGTCACCATCATGCCCAAGGACATCCAGCTCGCGCGCCGCATCCGCGGCGAGCGCGCCTAAACCGCGCCGCGGCACCGCACCGCACAAACAAAAACGGCCCTTTTCAGGGCCACTAACGTCTCTCCGTCGCGAGCAAACTTTGTCGGTCGCCTGCCTCTCGCCCCGCAACCCAAAAACAAAAACCACCACTTCCCGTCCGTCCGCCACACCCGCTCACTCTGCCTGCCTGCTAGCAGCGCGCAACAATCACACATCATCCCTCCCCGGCGCTCAAAGCGCACAATGCCCAACGGCCGACGTCACACCGCACGGGTGGCTGGCCGGCCGCCGCCGCTTTCGTTTCGAAAACAAAAAAACCCGCACTCCACTCCGACGGCCAACGGCCAGGCAGGCGCGCTCGCTCGCTCTACACGCCACCGAAATCCCCGCCGACTCCTTCCGCATCTCAACGTGCCCCCCGTTGCAAAACATAACACACACACACACACACACACAAAGGAACAAAACAAAACAAAGACCAGACACGACTCGACAAGACAGACATCCGAGAAGAACGAACGCAGGCAAGCCAACCAACGTATTCAAACAAAACAACGTGACAGAAAACCAACCGTCGGCCGCCGCCACAAACACGGCGACAATCAACCACGACAACAACAACAACAACAACAACAACAACAACACCGCTTACCGCTACCGCCGCCCACACCCGCCACCGACCCCCGCAATCCAACCACCACGGCACGCAAACAGCATCCCCACGGGCATACAGAAACGCCAGACAGACACCCACACCAAACGCAACACGACAATCAAAACCTTCCCCGACATGCTTTGATGGCCCTGAGAAGGGCCGTTTTGGGCCGCGCGTCTCTTGCGCGCCACTAGACGACGACGGGGGGTGGGGACGACGGAGTCAAGCGCCAAACCCTTCCTTTCCCATCTCTTTCTCCTCTACTCTACTTCTTCTTCTTGGGCGAAGCCTTCGCCTTAGACGGCGTCGTCGCCTTCTTCGGGCGCGGCGCCTTCGGCTTCTTCGTCGGAACCTTGGCGGCCTTCTTCGCCTTCGACGGCGACTTGGCCTTGGCCGGCTTGGCCGCAGCCGCCTTCTTCGCACCCGCGGGAGCGGCCGACGCCGCAGACGCCTTCTTGGCGGCGCCCGCCTTCCGACCGGTCGCCGCCTTCACGCCACCAGCCTTCTTTGCGCCGGCCGCACGGGCGCCCTTCTTCTCCTTGCTGGCCGGAGCGGCGCGCTTCTTCTTGGCACCGCCAGCACGAGCCTTGCCGCCCTCGGCCGCCCCCCCGCCGCCGGCGCCGGCAAGCTTGAACGAGCCGGACGCGCCCTTCCCCTTCGTCTGCACCAGCTCGCCCGCCACGACGGCCGACTTGAGGTACTTCTTGATAAACGGCGCCAGCTTCTCCGCGTCCAGCTTGTAGTGCGCGGCTATGTACTTCTTGATCGCCTGCAGCGACGACCCGCCGCGCTCCTTCAGACTCTTGATGGCGGCCGTCACCATCTCAGAGGTGCGCGGGTGCGCAGGCTTGGCGCGCGGCTTCTTCGCAGACGACGCAGACTTGGCCTTCTTCGTAGTGCCGGTGGCGGCGGGTGCCGCAGCAGTCTCGTTCGTAGCCGCCTGATCTGCCATTTCGACGACGCGCGTAACACACAGCGAGAGCGAGCGGGACGGCAGGCAGGCACGCAAGCACAGCACAGCAGCAGAGCAGAGAATCACAAGGCCCAGCCAGTGTCGCGGGCGGGCGCGGACGGCCGAGAGAGCGGCCGCCACTCTGCGCGCCGCCGCGCCGCGCCTCCCGCGCTTGCTACCGCCCAACGTCCGACAGCCTGTGCGGAGCAGCCCCAAACCTGCGCCACAACCGCCCGCGCCTTTCAAACCACCGAGGATGGGGCTACACACAGCCACACCACAGTCGCCAACCAGTCGCCACGGCAGCGCCGCAAACCACGGCCAAACTGCAGCTACCGCGCGCTACAGCCTGGGTCGGCCCGCCGAGAATCGCCGCCCCCGCCCAAATGCCGCCCCCACAGCCCCAGCCGACGACCCGCCACAATGGCCAAACCTTCGGCAAAACTCCCACACCGTCGCCGCGGCAGCCCGGCCAGCGCGGCCGGCGCCACAGCCACACAAGCCGAGGCGTGCGGCGATGACGGCCGTGCAAACGCGCCTCCGCCGCCCCATCGCCTTCCGTCGCCCTCCCGCCGTTTCCCGATCGGCCCGCAGCCGTCGGGCCACATCGCGCGCCGTCCTCCTCCTCTCGCCCGCCAACATTCACAGCCGTTTCTCAACAATTGCCCGCCGCAAACGGACGCCGCCTGCGCAACAGGCGCCGCCGCCCCTCGCCGCTTCCGACCCAACCCCTCGACCGAGGCAAACCGCAATCCGAATCTACAGACCAACCCAATCTGCCGTCAAGCACACACGACAGCCGACCTTACACGTTACGCGTTACACATTACGTTTACACGTCTACGTTAGGTTAGGTTAGGTGGACGTGGGTTAGGTTAAGGGGACTTGGGTTAGGTTAAGCGTCAAACTTAGGTTAAGCATTCAAACACGTCAGGCGTCAGAGGTTAGGTTAGGTTAGGTTAGGTTAGGTTACACGTTAGGTTAAGGGGTCGGTGCTAGGTTAAGAAGCGTCAAACGTAGGTTAAAAAAGCGTTCAAACGTGAGGCGTGAGCCGGACAGCTTACCTTACGTAGACGTTAGGGGCTCACAGGCTGAGCTCACCTCGCCACACCACAGGTTAGGTTAGGTTAGGTTCGGTTCGGTTCGGTTCGCTCGGCTCAGCGTAAAGCGCCGAGGTCAGGGTTACGTTCGTTCACCTTCGGGCGCCACACTTTCGGTTGAAAGGTCGCGACGGGACGACGTCGGCAGGCACGCCGCAAACGAACAAAAACGTACAGACGACGTCGGAAACCGCCGACAGACGGGGGAGCAGCACGACCACGACCAGACACCGAGCGCGAACGAGACACACGCGAACCACCCCCACCGGCCAAAGGGCACCACACAACAACCCAGAGCACCACGTGTCGACACCAGAGCAACCCGCCGCTCACGCGACATGGCTGGCACCGAAGGGCAACCGCCCGCAACTGCGCTTTCCGCGCCGGCCCGGATGCACGTCGTGCTACAACAACACCACTACCGTACACAGCCGCTGTTCACAACATCACTATCAATGGCGCGCCCGCGGCTCGCCGCCGTCGCAGTCGCAGCCCCAACGCCAGCACCTTTGCACCACCATTCACACGCACCGCAACACAGCTCGCCGACACAGCCGAACAAAACAAACACCACACAACAACAGCAACAACGCCGCCGCCTCTACTTGTGCCGGCGACCCACCCCGCCGATGGCGCACCTTTCGCCAGCCGGCAATCGACACACACGCACCCACCCACCGGGGCCCAGTGCAAAAAAAAAAAAAAAAAAAAACACACAAAAACAAAAAAACCAAACAACACAAACGACACGGGAAGCGCACACCGCCACTTCGCGCGCACGCCACCAACCAGTCGTCGTCTCAAAATAACAAACACAAACAAAATAAACTAACAACTAGGGCAACACAAAACCAAAACGCCTCGCACGAACCGCCCACAAAAAGGACAAGCACACGCACAGCCTCTGCTGACGACCACGACGCAGCGGCACGCTGCTCCTGTCCCGCGCCCCGCGCCCCACTCGATTCACAACTCACGCGACACCGTCAACGACGGGCTCGCTTCCCGCAACCTACCACCTTTCCGCCACGACGCACAGCCCCAGCCCCACCCGACGACGCCCGTGGCAACGACTGCACTTTCACCACCGCCTCCCCCTTCCCCCCCCAAAACACACACACACACACACACACACACACACACACACACACACACACAGCCAGCCAAAAACGCACTCGCGACCCACACATGCACGTGCATCGGCACACGCCAACCAGTCAACGTCGACAACCACACGCAAGGCTCGAAACGAAACCGGCGTCCTTCCACGTTGCCATCAAGCTACGCGACACAAGACACAAGGAACCAACACAACAGCCGGCCCCACTAATTCCCACTCTGACGCCGCAAAAAGCACACCGAAACCGCCAAACGCACGCACATTCCCCTTCGCACTGACACCACCGACCGGCTCGCTACCACACACCTCTCGGCAGCCGTTTCACGCCAATTCGCCACACCGCCCACACAGTCGACAAGCGCCCGCCCTGTACGGCACACGCAACGACGCAGCGCAGCAAAGGGCGCCCGCAACACATACCTCTCCGCCGCCCGACGCGCCAACCGCCACACCACACCGCCAGCCACTCGCAAATTGTGCACTGCCACCAGCCACACGTCCAACACGCCGCGCCGCCTCCGGCCGCCCGCCAGGGGGCGCTCACGTCCGCGACAACAGCGCGGCCCGCCGGGCCGGGCCGGGCCGGGCCGAACCGAACCGAGCCGCCGCTGCTCTGCACTCGGCACGGCCACACCCTGCTGCAGACCGGGCTCGTCCCTCTGTACGCGTCTGCCTGCGCATCAACACAACACGACCTTTTTTTTTTTCTCTCTACCGCCATCCCTCCTCCTCGCGTTTTACTCGTTGTTGCAGCAGCGGCGCACACCTACACATCCACAGCCCCAGCCGAGCCGGCCTCACCTCAGGGCCCGCCGCCAGCGTCTCCTCCTCGGGCACAGGTGCGGTGCTGTGGCCGCCCATCCAACCGCATTGCTGGCCGTCCAGCCACCAGGCGTTCCCACTGCCGCGAGCCACGCCGCGCACCGACCCTGCTGCAGAAAACGAAGCATAGCCAGAGACCGACCGATACACAAAGCAAGCCGTCGCCTCGCCTCTTGTCCTTCCTGCCTTCCTTCCGCCCCCGCCCTTCTCACACCACCGCCTCTCCACTTTCGCCCCCCCCCCCTCCTTTTTTTTTTTTGTTTTCTTCTTTCTTTCTTTCTTTCTTTTGGCCCTCTCTCCTTCCCGCCATGGCGGTTACGGCACCGCCTGCAGCGGCAGATTTTTTGCGCCCACACGCCTACTCCTACCACCATTAACCTTGCCCTGCCCTGCCCTGCCCATCAACGTCGCAGTCGAACCGACGCTTGCCAACACACATTACGCGCCGCCGCCACAGCACCTTCCCTTCCCACAACACACCGACGTCATCACACGCACCCAAAACAGGGGCCACGACCGTGTTCCTCGCCCACTCCCATCCCGCACGGTACGCACATTCCCAACTACTACCGCGCACCCTCCCTTTCCAATCTGTGTGTCTCTGTGTCTGTGTCCTGTCCGCGCGTGACGCCTCCCAACATCCGCCGTCCCCCGTCCCGTTTTCGCCCCCATGCCGTCGTCGCGCCGCCTCCTCCCCGTCCACCGCCGCCCCTGTCCGCCCCGCACCACACCATACACCGCTGCTTGTCCCGGCCGTTGCCACCAAAGGCGCCGACCGCAAACGCGCCACGCCGCAGCCCCCGTGCGTCTCGCGCTCGCTTCCATCTCCGTGCCGACGCTGCCTCTCTTCCCACTCGCACTCGACCTCGACAACACAGTCTTTGGCTCCGCCACTGCGTGTTCCGGTGGTACGCACGCTGCAACACGTATGTATTCATTACCAGAGCGATGGCGAGGCATGACAGCATCTCTGTCTGACCAGAGAGTTCTTTATCGCTGCTAGTCGGCGCTTGGACCGCGCCAGACGACAGTAGTGGCACGCACCGGGTCGCCAGGAACAGTTGTTATATATATTGTAGCGCGAGTCGGGAGAGGTAGTAGTCGGTCGACAGTAGTAGCGGGTGGACGGTTGTACTGAGCGGGCGTCGGCGGCGTGCTCTGCTCGTCTCGCGACTCTGGTCACGGTTCGGGACGATGTATAGTATATTGTGTTATAATCAAAAGGTGGTGTGACGCTGCATTGCGCAAATCTGATAACGTATGTTCATTGTACTTATTTTGTTCAACAACAAAAGCCCCACTATTACTTTTTTTCTAAAGTAACTTTTGTCTCTTAACGAAAAACATTCACTTTTTAAAGACTACTTCCTATGGCATTTCCCTCCAAGGAGTGCAATTAATTACCAGCCAGCACTCATTCATTGCACACAGCTGTGTAAGGGGTATCTACAATTGAGGAGCGGATATAAATGCAATTTTTTGTTTTTTTTGTTTTTTTTTTTTGTGTGTGTGTGTTGTAACCTCCCAGCAAATTTTAAAATAATGGACAATGTTATTTACGGATGCCAATGGACATTGCGCTAATTGTAACCTCGCCCACAATGAGAGGTATTGAAAATGGCAACAAAAATGTGAAATTCGCAATCTGACTCAAATATAAAGTCTTCACACAACATTTAAAAAAGTCCGTTCAGTGACAAGAAACTTCAATTAAACCGAAATATCGGTCTTTGGCCCTGTGCAAAACAATCAGAATTAAAGTGTTACCTCCGAATAAATGGATGTCACATTTCTGCTCTGGTTGTTGCGCAGCGCTTGGAGGAACTGCATTGCAAATAGTAATATTCTCTTTTTTTGTGATTTTAGTGACATTTTTCTTCAAAGAAGTGGAATGAAATGTGAAGTGCAACGAACTCTTTAGTTCAATAAAAAATTAAATGTTTGAAAAATGCTTTTGAAATAAAAATTATTATTGGGGAACTTGTTGGAGAATAATTACAATAAATACAATTTTTCATTATCTAATGATTGTATTAATTAACAGTATACCTTATTCACCATCTTGACCAGTGTTGCCGACCGCCTACATCACACAACCGCACTCGGCTGCTACTACTGACCGACCGCTCTGCATGACGACTATTAGCGTACTGCACGCGACGACTACTGACAGAGTACAGCCCTCAACTACACAGAGCTACGGACTCGCAACGACTACTGACTGACTGACTGACTGACTGACTGACTGACTGACTGACTGACTGACTGACTGAGAACCGCTCGCAACACGCGCAGTCCAGCGCAAACTCTCTGGTCACAGATGCTACAATGTCTCGCCATCGCTACTATGTTACATACGTGTTTCAGTGTCTTTTTCATTGGGGTAACGATCTTTGGCTCTTTTTATTCTGAATACAGGGCCAAAGGTCAACGCTGCTGCCCTTATACAATTTATCAGGTTTCATTATGTCTGTTGCAATGTTACATACGGTTCACTCTTTCATTAATATTATCGTTGGGTTTGTTTTGTAGGGACGTTAACATTCTGGCACATTTTTATTATCATCGGACTCTCTGCTATTTGTGCAGGGAGGTTATACCTGGGTCCATTTACATTTTAATATTGATAGACTTTTTGTTTTCTTTTTTGTTTCTTGTTGTTTTTCCTTCTTTTTTTTTGTTGTTTTTTTTTTGTTTTGTTTTTCCCGCTCTCACCACCACCGCCGCATCACGCCTTCCGTTTTCTTGGTTTCTTTTCTGTTCTTCAACTGCTTCAACATCACCGCGCCCCATTTCCACACCACAGCCATCAGCCTCCAAGACGGGCGGGCGCAGTGTGCCATTTCCGGCGCACAAGCACACCCGTACGGTACTCTCCTCGCCCCCACGCCACCAACAACACAGCGACCACGCGGCTTTCAGGCACGGCACGGCACCGGCGAAATGCGCCGCCCCCGCCCCTCCGCGCATCCGTCCGTCTCGCCACGTTCACTGACAGCCGCGTCTGCGGCTACACCACGACAACCACAACACAACACCGCTCCCCTCCCTGGCAACTCACATTGTTTTTCTCCTCCTCTTTTGCACAAACCACAACGCCGAGCACAGGCGCAAGCCACCCACACCGCGCCCCTCCCCGTCCCGTCTTTGGCCGCCGCTCCTCGTTTCCTCGTTTGCCCCCTCCCATCTCCCGAAATGCCATGCCATGCCAGCAGCGTTACGCATGCCCCTCCCCTGTCCACACAACACTACCGCCTAACGAACAGCCTTTTCCGGGCCACATCCAGGGCACGCCCACCTCCAAACACTGCCAATTCACGGACACACACACACACACACACACTCACTTTCTCGACACCTTTCTGTACGGAGGGTGCGTCATCTCGACCGTGACAGAGTGACGGCAACTATCGACGATCCATTTCCCCCCACTGGTAAAACATGTCCACTAACACCTACATACATCATTCAAGTACACAGACAATAGCATACACACAATGGGAGGGCACACGAACATGGACGGCACGGCACTGTCATACACTCTTCCTCAGAACCATATCAACAAACGTTACGTACATCCGGGAAAGCGAAAGCGAAAGCCCAATGCAGCCGTCAAAGGTAACGTTCACCACGGCAGACACTTGCAGCCGCGCCGCCGTTAAACGCATTTCAGTGCGGCTCCAATACGCCTCCGACACGGGAACGTTCCGTTGCTCTACGAATGCGTTTCTCCCCTTTTTCCCTTCCTCTCTCTTTTGCCCCCCCTCCTTGCACTCTTGCCTCATTCCTCACGTTCTGCCCAGACATTCGACCGATCAAAGTCAACCTTTCGTTACCGTTCTCAGCGCGACGGTGTACAACAGTATGACGGGTGTGCCCAAGACTTCGGTTCAGTTGCGTGACGCCGGTCTATCGCGCCGATCGACAGTTACTCAGGGGGCGACGCATCGGACCACGTCACCGACACACAAAACACTTTCAAACAAACAAATACATACCGGATGGACACAGACAAACACGTGTACAGACATTCGCCAAACAAACGACCGCCGCCGTCGTCGTCTAGCGTGCATCTTGAATGACGACATCGGTGTGCGTGCGTCGTACGCAATCAGTCAGACACGGCTATCAAACATCAGAGTCGAATGGTACATCATCGTGCGTCATCGTGCGTGTCGCCGTACACGTACAGTACAATACAACAACAATGCGTCTTAATGGCACGTTCATTTCAACGTCACTCACACACCTCCACGCTGCAGTTACGTCGCACCATTGTCAAACTCGGCGTACAGCAAAGGGAATAGTGGGCGGCAAAAAAAAAACCAAACAAAAACATTTCACATTTCACCCTCGCCATGTATGATGTGCAAAAAAACAAACCCGCAAACGGCCGTCGTTACGGTGACACAAAAGTCGCCGATCACACTGTCCCCCCTCGCAGACGGGTAACACACACACACACACACACACACACACCAACAACACCAATGGGTCAAAAACCACGCCAACGAGGCGTGCCACCATTCCACGCCACGGCGACCAACCTCGTGGCCGTACCCCGCGCAACACGCTTTGACGCGCCCCCCCCCCACCCACAATCAAAATGCACACATACATCACAGCCGTCCACACAAACAACAACAACAATTCCGCCCTTCCCGCAAAAGGCAAGTTGGTGGCCCTGAAAAGGGCCGTTTTGCCGCTCTCGCAACGGAGGAGCCTTCTCTCTCCATCCTTCCTTCCATTCCAGAGCCACCTCCTTACTTGGAGCTCGTGTACTTGGTCACCGCCTTCGTGCCCTCGCTCACGGCGTGCTTGGCCAGCTCGCCAGGCAGCAACAGCCGCACAGCGGTCTGGATCTCGCGGGACGTGATGGTCGAGCGCTTGTTGTAGTGCGCCAGGCGAGAAGCCTCGGCCGCAATGCGCTCGAAAATGTCGTTCACGAAGCTGTTCATGGATGCTCATCGCCTTCGACGAGATGCCCGTGTCAGGGTGCACCTGCTTCAGCACCTTGTAGATGTAGATGGCATAGCTCTCCTTCCTCTTGCGCTTCTTCTTCTTGTCGCCCTTCGAAATGTTCTTCTGCGCCTTGCCAGCCTTCTTGGCGGCCTTCCCGCTAGTCTTGGGCGGCATCTCGAACCAACGTACGGCAGCAGCAACACCAGTAGCAAGCGCTCCGCTCTAGTCAGCGTCTCCCCACACAGTGGCACCCGCCGCCAGCCGCCGCCGCACCTTTACCAGCTCGCCCTGTTGCGGCCGCCGACCAATGGGGCGCGCGCGCAACCGGCCGCCGCACCCGAGCCCATAAAGCACCCCCCACCCCGGCTGCGCCGGCACGCACTCCGCTGCTCGACTCGCTGCCGCTCGCACCGGTCGTTTTTCGTTTCCGTTTCGTGTGCACCGTCGCTAGCCCATCGCCATGTCCGGACGCGGAAAGGGAGGCAAAGTCAAGGGCAAGTCAAAGTCCCGCTCAAGCAGGGCTGGGCTCCAGTTCCCGGTCGGCAGAATCCACCGCCTCCTGCGCAAGGGAAAACTACGCAGAGCGCGTCGGCGCCGGGGCCCCCCGTCTACCTCGCCGCCGTCATGGAGTACCTCGCGGCTGAGGTGCTCGAGCTGGCCGGAAACGCGGCCCGCGACAACAAGAAGACGCGCATCATCCCGCGCCACCTGCAGCTTGCCATCCGCAACGACGAGGAGCTCAACAAGCTCCTGTCGGGCGTCACCATCGCACAGGGTGGTGTCCTGCCCAACATCCAGGCCGTCCTGCTGCCAAAGAAGACCGAGAAGAAGGCCTAAAGGAGGCCAGGCAATCGCAGCGCCGCGTGCTCCCCTGCACGCAACGCGCTTTGCCGGCTCGGCCCACAACAATCGGCCCTTTTCAGGGCCACCACACAAACCTACGTCCAAAGCAAAATTTCAGTCGTCCTCGCCGCACCTTGTTTTGTTTTAACTTTGCACAGCCGCCGCCGGCGCACGTCCGCCATCTTGTCGTCCACACAGCCCGTGTGGCCCAACACACACACACACACACACACACATTTTGCACCGTCGCAGTCGCCTTCCAAACCGACAACGGCAGCAATAATGACCATTGTTAAAGGGAGGCGTGTCGACACACCGCCCTCCACTCCGCGCGCGCAACGGCCGTCGACACGAACGAAACAGCTGATCCGGCCGCCTATGCCCACACGCCTTGCCTCGGAAACCCCAACGCCGCCGCAAACAAACACACAGAGACAAACCACGCAAGCAAATAATCACCGCCTCTCGCACAACAACACACAGCCCGCCATCTCCGTCGCGATCGATACAAAGACACACAATAACAAACACACAAACGAAGCAGCTCCACACACAGCCAGCCACATGACACGTTTCCTTTCCTTCTCCCCTCCCAGTCACATCACGTCGCTCAAACGGAAAGAAACAAACAAACAAACAACACAGCGCACACACGCAGCAACAACACAGACTCTTTCGCACTTTTCAACTTCCGAACAGTGTGGTGGCCCTGA